>NW_023045901.1:0-40149 GCF_011762505.2 Arvicanthis niloticus
AACACTGAATGAACGTTAGTTAGTGCAGTTTGGGTTAAGACATGCTACTTTGATTTGGGTATAAGCAGGGCATTAGCCGGCCATGCACTGTTCTTAGTTTTGGAAACGATGTACAAAGAAGTAGCTGTATTTCAGCTAAAACGCATGCTACAATGTAGGGAAGTTCCCATCTATAAGGGTACCTAAGCAGAAAAGCATGTTTACTCCCTGAGTTACAGGCAACTCTTAGATAGCTGAAAACACTGAATGAACGTTACTTGTGCAGTTTGGGTTAAGACGTGTTACTTTGATTTGGGTATAAGCAGGGCATTAGCCGGCCATGCACTGTTCTTAGTTTTGGAAAATGATGTACAAAGAAGTAGCTGTATTTCAGCTAAAACGCATGCTACAATGTAGGGAAGTTCCCATCTATAAGGGTACCTAAGCAGAAAAGCATGTGTACTCCCTGAGTTACAGGCAACTCTTAGATAGCTGAAAACACTGAATGAACGTTACTTGTGCAGTTTGGGTTAAGACGTGTTACTGTGATTTGGGTATAAGCAGGGCATTAGCCGGCCATTGCACTGTTCTTAGTTTTGGAAACGATGTACAAAGAAGTAGCTGTATTTCAGCTAAAACGCATGCTACAATGTAGGGAAGTTCCCATCTATAAGGGTCCCTAAGCAGAAAAGCATGTGTACTCCCTGAGTTACAGGCAACTCTTAGATAGCTGAAAACACTGAATGAACGTTACTTGTGCAGTTTGGGTTAAGACGTGTTACTTTGATTTGGGTATAAGCAGGGCATTAGCCGGCCATGCACTGTTCTTAGTTTTGGAAACGATGTACAAAGAAGTAGCTGTATTTCAGCTAAAACGCATGCTACAATGTAGGGAAGTTCCCATCTATAAGGGTACCTAAGCAGAAAAGCATGTGTACTCCCTGAGTTACAGGCTATCTACTTAGATAGCTGAAAACACTGAATGAACGTTACTTGTGCAGTTTGGGTTAAGACGTGTTACTTTGATTTGGGTATAAGCAGGGCATTAGCCGGCCATGCACTGTTCTTAGTTTTGGAAACGATGTACAAAGAAGTAGCTGTATTTCAGCTAAAAACGCATGCTACAATGTAGGGAAGTTCCCATCTATAAGGGTACCTAAGCAGAAAAGCATGTGTACTCCCTGAGTTACAGGCAACTCTTAGATAGCTGAAAACACTGAATGAACGTTACTTGTGCAGTTTGGGTTAAGACGTGTTACTTTGATTTGGGTATAAGCAGGGCATTAGCCGGCCATGCACTGTTCTTAGTTTTGGAAACGATGTACAAAGAAGTAGCTGTATTTCAGCTAAAACGCATGCTACAATGTAGGGAAGTTCCCATCTATAAGGGTACCTAAGCAGAAAAGCATGTGTACTCCCTGAGTTACAGGCAACTCTTAGATAGCTGAAAACACTGAATGAACGTTACTTGTGCAGTTTGGGTTAAGACGTGTTACTTTGATTTGGGTATAAGCAGGGCATTAGCCGGCCATGCACTGTTCTTAGTTTTGGAAACGATGTACAAAGAAGTAGCTGTATTTCAGCTAAAACGCATGCTACAATGTAGGGAAGTTCCCATCTATAAGGGTACCTAAGCAGAAAAGCATGTGTACTCCCTGAGTTACAGGCAACTCTTAGATAGCTGAAAACACTGAATGAACGTTACTTGTGCAGTTTGGGTTAAGACGTGTTACTTTGATTTGGGTATAAGCAGGGCATTAGCCGGCCATGCACTGTTCTTAGTTTTGGAAACGATGTACAAAGAAGTAGCTGTATTTCAGCTAAAACGCATGCTACAATGTAGGGAAGTTCCCATCTATAAGGGTACCTAAGCAGAAAAGCATGTGTACTCCCTGAGTTACAGGCAACTCTTAGATAGCTGAAAACACTGAATGAACGTTACTTGTGCAGTTTGGGTTAAGACGTGTTACTTTGATTTGGGTATAAGCAGGGCATTAGCCGGCCATGCACTGTTCTTAGTTTTGGAAACGATGTACAAAGAAGTAGCTGTATTTCAGCTAAAACGCATGCTACAATGTAGGGAAGTTCCCATCTATAAGGGTACCTAAGCAGAAAAGCATGTGTACTCCCTGAGTTACAGGCAACTCTTAGATAGCTGAAAACACTGAATGAACGTTACTTGTGCAGTTTGGGTTAAGACGTGTTACTTTGATTTGGGTATAAGCAGGGCATTAGCCGGCCATGCACTGTTCTTAGTTTTGGAAACGATGTACAAAGAAGTAGCTGTATTTCAGCTAAAACGCATGCTACAATGTAGGGAAGTTCCCATCTATAAGGGTACCTAAGCAGAAAAGCATGTGTACTCCCTGAGTTACAGGCAACTCTTAGATAGCTGAAAACACTGAATGAACGTTACTTGTGCAGTTTGGGTTAAGACGTGTTACTTTGATTTGGGTATAAGCAGGGCATTAGCCGGCCATGCACTGTTCTTAGTTTTGGAAACGATGTACAAAGAAGTAGCTGTATTTCAGCTAAAACGCATGCTACAATGTAGGGAAGTTCCCATCTATAAGGGTACCTAAGCAGAAAAGCATGTCTACTCCCTGAGTTACAGGCAACTCTTAGATAGCTGAAAACACTGAATGAACGTTACTTGTGCAGTTTGGGTTAAGACGTGTTACTTTGATTTGGGTATAAGCAGGGCATTAGCCGGCCATGCACTGTTCTTAGTTTTGGAAACGATGTACAAAGAAGTAGCTGTATTTCAGCTAAAACGCATGCTACAATGTAGGGAAGTTCCCATCTATAAGGGTACCTAAGCAGAAAAGCATGTGTACTCCCTGAGTTACAGGCAACTCTTAGGTAGCTGAAAACACTGAATGAACGTTACTTGTGCAGTTTGGGTTAAGACGTGTTACTTTGATTTGGGTATAAGCAGGGCATTAGCCGGCCATGCACTGTTCTTAGTTTTGGAAACGATGTACAAAGAAGTAGCTGTATTTCAGCTAAAACGCATGCTACAATGTAGGGAAGTTCCCATCTATAAGGGTACCTAAGCAGAAAAGCATGTGTACTCCCTGAGTTACAGGCAACTCTTAGATAGCTGAAAACACTGAATGAACGTTACTTGTGCAGTTTGGGTTAAGACGTGTTACTTTGATTTGGGTATAAGCAGGGCATTAGCCGGCCATGCACTGTTCTTAGTTTTGGAAACGATGTACAAAGAAGTAGCTGTATTTCAGCTAAAACGCATGCTACAATGTAGGGAAGTTCCCATCTATAAGGGTACCTAAGCAGAAAAGCATGTGTACTCCCTGAGTTACAGGCAACTCTTAGATAGCTGAAAACACTGAATGAACGTTACTTGTGCAGTTTGGGTTAAGACGTGTTACTTTGATTTGGGTATAAGCAGGGCATTAGCCGGCCATGCACTGTTCTTAGTTTTGGAAACGATGTACAAAGAAGTAGCTGTATTTCAGCTAAAACGCATGCTACAATGTAGGGAAGTTCCCATCTATAAGGGTACCTAAGCAGAAAAGCATGTGTACTCCCTGAGTTACAGGCAACTCTTAGATAGCTGAAAACACTGAATGAACGTTACTTGTGCAGTTTGGGTTAAGACGTGTTACTTTGATTTGGGTATAAGCAGGGCATTAGCCGGCCATGCACTGTTCTTAGTTTTGGAAACGATGTACAAAGAAGTAGCTGTATTTCAGCTAAAACGCATGCTACAATGTAGGGAAGTTCCCATCTATAAGGGTACCTAAGCAGAAAAGCATGTGTACTCCCTGAGTTACAGGCAACTCTTAGATAGCTGAAAACACTGAATGAACGTTACTTGTGCAGTTTGGGTTAAGACGTGTTACTTTGATTTGGGTATAAGCAGGGCATTAGCCGGCCATGCACTGTTCTTAGTTTTGGAAACGATGTACAAAGAAGTAGCTGTATTTCAGCTAAAACGCATGCTACAATGTAGGGAAGTTCCCATCTATAAGGGTACCTAAGCAGAAAAGCATGTCTACTCCCTGAGTTACAGGCAACTCTTAGATAGCTGAAAACACTGAATGAACGTTACTTGTGCAGTTTGGGTTAAGACGTGTTACTTTGATTTGGGTATAAGCAGGGCATTAGCCGGCCATGCACTGTTCTTAGTTTTGGAAACGATGTACAAAGAAGTAGCTGTATTTCAGCTAAAACGCATGCTACAATGTAGGGAAGTTCCCATCTATAAGGGTACCTAAGCAGAAAAGCATGTCTACTCCCTGAGTTACAGGCAACTCTTAGATAGCTGAAAACACTGAATGAACGTTACTTGTGCAGTTTGGGTTAAGACGTGTTACTTTGATTTGGGTATAAGCAGGGCATTAGCCGGCCATGCACTGTTCTTAGTTTTGGAAACGATGTACAAAGAAGTAGCTGTATTTCAGCTAAAACGCATGCTACAATGTAGGGAAGTTCCCATCTATAAGGGTACCTAAGCAGAAAAGCATGTGTACTCCCTGAGTTACAGGCAACTCTTAGATAGCTGAAAACACTGAATGAACGTTACTTGTGCAGTTTGGGTTAAGACGTGTTACTTTGATTTGGGTATAAGCAGGGCATTAGCCGGCCATGCACTGTTCTTAGTTTTGGAAACGATGTACAAAGAAGTAGCTGTATTTCAGCTAAAACGCATGCTACAATGTAGGGAAGTTCCCATCTATAAGGGTACCTAAGCAGAAAAGCATGTGTACTCCCTGAGTTACAGGCAACTCTTAGATAGCTGAAAACACTGAATGAACGTTACTTGTGCAGTTTGGGTTAAGACGTGTTACTTTGATTTGGGTATAAGCAGGGCATTAGCCGGCCATGCACTGTTCTTAGTTTTGGAAACGATGTACAAAGAAGTAGCTGTATTTCAGCTAAAACGCATGCTACAATGTAGGGAAGTTCCCATCTATAAGGGTACCTAAGCAGAAAAGCATGTGTACTCCCTGAGTTACAGGCAACTCTTAGATAGCTGAAAACACTGAATGAACGTTACTTGTGCAGTTTGGGTTAAGACGTGTTACTTTGATTTGGGTATAAGCAGGGCATTAGCCGGCCATGCACTGTTCTTAGTTTTGGAAACGATGTACAAAGAAGTAGCTGTATTTCAGCTAAAACGCATGCTACAATGTAGGGAAGTTCCCATCTATAAGGGTACCTAAGCAGAAAAGCATGTGTACTCCCTGAGTTACAGGCAACTCTTAGATAGCTGAAAACACTGAATGAACGTTACTTGTGCAGTTTGGGTTAAGACGTGTTACTTTGATTTGGGTATAAGCAGGGCATTAGCCGGCCATGCACTGTTCTTAGTTTTGGAAACGATGTACAAAGAAGTAGCTGTATTTCAGCTAAAACGCATGCTACAATGTAGGGAAGTTCCCATCTATAAGGGTACCTAAGCAGAAAAGCATGTGTACTCCCTGAGTTACAGGCAACTCTTAGATAGCTGAAAACACTGAATGAACGTTACTTGTGCAGTTTGGGTTAAGACGTGTTACTTTGATTTGGGTATAAGCAGGGCATTAGCCGGCCATGCACTGTTCTTAGTTTTGGAAACGATGTACAAAGAAGTAGCTGTATTTCAGCTAAAACGCATGCTACAATGTAGGGAAGTTCCCATCTATAAGGGTACCTAAGCAGAAAAGCATGTGTACTCCCTGAGTTACAGGCAACTCTTAGATAGCTGAAAACACTGAATGAACGTTACTTGTGCAGTTTGGGTTAAGACGTGTTACTTTGATTTGGGTATAAGCAGGGCATTAGCCGGCCATGCACTGTTCTTAGTTTTGGAAACGATGTACAAAGAAGTAGCTGTATTTCAGCTAAAACGCATGCTACAATGTAGGGAAGTTCCCATCTATAAGGGTACCTAAGCAGAAAAGCATGTGTACTCCCTGAGTTACAGGCAACTCTTAGATAGCTGAAAACACTGAATGAACGTTACTTGTGCAGTTTGGGTTAAGACGTGTTACTTTGATTTGGGTATAAGCAGGGCATTAGCCGGCCATGCACTGTTCTTAGTTTTGGAAACGATGTACAAAGAAGTAGCTGTATTTCAGCTAAAACGCATGCTACAATGTAGGGAAGTTCCCATCTATAAGGGTACCTAAGCAGAAAAGCATGTGTACTCCCTGAGTTACAGGCAACTCTTAGATAGCTGAAAACACTGAATGAACGTTACTTGTGCAGTTTGGGTTAAGACGTGTTACTTTGATTTGGGTATAAGCAGGGCATTAGCCGGCCATGCACTGTTCTTAGTTTTGGAAACGATGTACAAAGAAGTAGCTGTATTTCAGCTAAAACGCATGCTACAATGTAGGGAAGTTCCCATCTATAAGGGTACCTAAGCAGAAAAGCATGTGTACTCCCTGAGTTACAGGCAACTCTTAGATAGCTGAAAACACTGAATGAACGTTACTTGTGCAGTTTGGGTTAAGACGTGTTACTTTGATTTGGGTATAAGCAGGGCATTAGCCGGCCATGCACTGTTCTTAGTTTTGGAAACGATGTACAAAGAAGTAGCTGTATTTCAGCTAAAACGCATGCTACAATGTAGGGAAGTTCCCATCTATAAGGGTACCTAAGCAGAAAAGCATGTGTACTCCCTGAGTTACAGGCAACTCTTAGATAGCTGAAAACACTGAATGAACGTTACTTGTGCAGTTTGGGTTAAGACGTGTTACTTTGATTTGGGTATAAGCAGGGCATTAGCCGGCCATGCACTGTTCTTAGTTTTGGAAACGATGTACAAAGAAGTAGCTGTATTTCAGCTAAAACGCATGCTACAATGTAGGGAAGTTCCCATCTATAAGGGTACCTAAGCAGAAAAGCATGTGTACTCCCTGAGTTACAGGCAACTCTTAGATAGCTGAAAACACTGAATGAACGTTACTTGTGCAGTTTGGGTTAAGACGTGTTACTTTGATTTGGGTATAAGCAGGGCATTAGCCGGCCATGCACTGTTCTTAGTTTTGGAAACGATGTACAAAGAAGTAGCTGTATTTCAGCTAAAACGCATGCTACAATGTAGGGAAGTTCCCATCTATAAGGGTACCTAAGCAGAAAAGCATGTGTACTCCCTGAGTTACAGGCAACTCTTAGATAGCTGAAAACACTGAATGAACGTTACTTGTGCAGTTTGGGTTAAGACGTGTTACTTTGATTTGGGTATAAGCAGGGCATTAGCCGGCCATGCACTGTTCTTAGTTTTGGAAACGATGTACAAAGAAGTAGCTGTATTTCAGCTAAAACGCATGCTACAATGTAGGGAAGTTCCCATCTATAAGGGTACCTAAGCAGAAAAGCATGTCTACTCCCTGAGTTACAGGCAACTCTTAGATAGCTGAAAACACTGAATGAACGTTACTTGTGCAGTTTGGGTTAAGACGTGTTACTTTGATTTGGGTATAAGCAGGGCATTAGCCGGCCATGCACTGTTCTTAGTTTTGGAAACGATGTACAAAGAAGTAGCTGTATTTCAGCTAAAACGCATGCTACAATGTAGGGAAGTTCCCATCTATAAGGGTACCTAAGCAGAAAAGCATGTCTACTCCCTGAGTTACAGGCAACTCTTAGATAGCTGAAAACACTGAATGAACGTTACTTGTGCAGTTTGGGTTAAGACGTGTTACTTTGATTTGGGTATAAGCAGGGCATTAGCCGGCCATGCACTGTTCTTAGTTTTGGAAACGATGTACAAAGAAGTAGCTGTATTTCAGCTAAAACGCATGCTACAATGTAGGGAAGTTCCCATCTATAAGGGTACCTAAGCAGAAAAGCATGTGTACTCCCTGAGTTACAGGCAACTCTTAGATAGCTGAAAACACTGAATGAACGTTACTTGTGCAGTTTGGGTTAAGACGTGTTACTTTGATTTGGGTATAAGCAGGGCATTAGCCGGCCATGCACTGTTCTTAGTTTTGGAAACGATGTACAAAGAAGTAGCTGTATTTCAGCTAAAACGCATGCTACAATGTAGGGAAGTTCCCATCTATAAGGGTACCTAAGCAGAAAAGCATGTGTACTCCCTGAGTTACAGGCAACTCTTAGATAGGCTGAAAACACTGAATGAACGTTACTTGTGCAGTTTGGGTTAAGACGTGTTACTTTGATTTGGGTATAAGCAGGGCATTAGCCGGCCATGCACTGTTCTTAGTTTTGGAAACGATGTACAAAGAAGTAGCTGTATTTCAGCTAAAACGCATGCTACAATGTAGGGAAGTTCCCATCTATAAGGGTACCTAAGCAGAAAAGCATGTGTACTCCCTGAGTTACAGGCAACTCTTAGATAGCTGAAAACACTGAATGAACGTTACTTGTGCAGTTTGGGTTAAGACGTGTTACTTTGATTTGGGTATAAGCAGGGCATTAGCCGGCCATGCACTGTTCTTAGTTTTGGAAACTGCTGTACAAAGAAGTAGCTGTATTTCAGCTAAAACGCATGCTACAATGTAGGGAAGTTCCCATCTATAAGGGTACCTAAGCAGAAAAGCATGTGTACTCCCTGAGTTACAGGCAACTCTTAGATAGCTGAAAACACTGAATGAACGTTACTTGTGCAGTTTGGGTTAAGACGTGTTACTTTGATTTGGGTATAAGCAGGGCATTAGCCGGCCATGCACTGTTCTTAGTTTTGGAAACGATGTACAAAGAAGTAGCTGTATTTCAGCTAAAACGCATGCTACAATGTAGGGAAGTTCCCATCTATAAGGGTACCTAAGCAGAAAAGCATGTGTACTCCCTGAGTTACAGGCAACTCTTAGATAGCTGAAAACACTGAATGAACGTTACTTGTGCAGTTTGGGTTAAGACGTGTTACTTTGATTTGGGTATAAGCAGGGCATTAGCCGGCCATGCACTGTTCTTAGTTTTGGAAACGATGTACAAAGAAGTAGCTGTATTTCAGCTAAAACGCATGCTACAATGTAGGGAAGTTCCCATCTATAAGGGTACCTAAGCAGAAAAGCATGTGTACTCCCTGAGTTACAGGCAACTCTTAGATAGCTGAAAACACTGAATGAACGTTACTTGTGCAGTTTGGGTTAAGACGTGTTACTTTGATTTGGGTATAAGCAGGGCATTAGCCGGCCATGCACTGTTCTTAGTTTTGGAAACGATGTACAAAGAAGTAGCTGTATTTCAGCTAAAACGCATGCTACAATGTAGGGAAGTTCCCATCTATAAGGGTACCTAAGCAGAAAAGCATGTGTACTCCCTGAGTTACAGGCAACTCTTAGATAGCTGAAAACACTGAATGAACGTTACTTGTGCAGTTTGGGTTAAGACGTGTTACTTTGATTTGGGTATAAGCAGGGCATTAGCCGGCCATGCACTGTTCTTAGTTTTGGAAACGATGTACAAAGAAGTAGCTGTATTTCAGCTAAAACGCATGCTACAATGTAGGGAAGTTCCCATCTATAAGGGTACCTAAGCAGAAAAGCATGTGTACTCCCTGAGTTACAGGCAACTCTTAGATAGCTGAAAACACTGAATGAACGTTACTTGTGCAGTTTGGGTTAAGACGTGTTACTTTGATTTGGGTATAAGCAGGGCATTAGCCGGCCATGCACTGTTCTTAGTTTTGGAAACGATGTACAAAGAAGTAGCTGTATTTCAGCTAAAACGCATGCTACAATGTAGGGAAGTTCCCATCTATAAGGGTACCTAAGCAGAAAAGCATGTGTACTCCCTGAGTTACAGGCAACTCTTAGATAGCTGAAAACACTGAATGAACGTTACTTGTGCAGTTTGGGTTAAGACGTGTTACTTTGATTTGGGTATAAGCAGGGCATTAGCCGGCCATGCACTGTTCTTAGTTTTGGAAACGATGTACAAAGAAGTAGCTGTATTTCAGCTAAAACGCATGCTACAATGTAGGGAAGTTCCCATCTATAAGGGTACCTAAGCAGAAAAGCATGTGTACTCCCTGAGTTACAGGCAACTCTTAGATAGCTGAAAACACTGAATGAACGTTACTTGTGCAGTTTGGGTTAAGACGTGTTACTTTGATTTGGGTATAAGCAGGGCATTAGCCGGCCATGCACTGTTCTTAGTTTTGGAAACGATGTACAAAGAAGTAGCTGTATTTCAGCTAAAACGCATGCTACAATGTAGGGAAGTTCCCATCTATAAGGGTACCTAAGCAGAAAAGCATGTGTACTCCCTGAGTTACAGGCAACTCTTAGATAGCTGAAAACACTGAATGAACGTTACTTGTGCAGTTTGGGTTAAGACGTGTTACTTTGATTTGGGTATAAGCAGGGCATTAGCCGGCCATGCACTGTTCTTAGTTTTGGAAACGATGTACAAAGAAGTAGCTGTATTTCAGCTAAAACGCATGCTACAATGTAGGGAAGTTCCCATCTATAAGGGTACCTAAGCAGAAAAGCATGTCTACTCCCTGAGTTACAGGCAACTCTTAGATAGCTGAAAACACTGAATGAACGTTACTTGTGCAGTTTGGGTTAAGACGTGTTACTTTGATTTGGGTATAAGCAGGGCATTAGCCGGCCATGCACTGTTCTTAGTTTTGGAAACGATGTACAAAGAAGTAGCTGTATTTCAGCTAAAACGCATGCTACAATGTAGGGAAGTTCCCATCTATAAGGGTACCTAAGCAGAAAAGCATGTGTACTCCCTGAGTTACAGGCAACTCTTAGATAGCTGAAAACACTGAATGAACGTTACTTGTGCAGTTTGGGTTAAGACGTGTTACTTTGATTTGGGTATAAGCAGGGCATTAGCCGGCCATGCACTGTTCTTAGTTTTGGAAACGATGTACAAAGAAGTAGCTGTATTTCAGCTAAAACGCATGCTACAATGTAGGGAAGTTCCCATCTATAAGGGTACCTAAGCAGAAAAGCATGTGTACTCCCTGAGTTACAGGCAACTCTTAGATAGCTGAAAACACTGAATGAACGTTACTTGTGCAGTTTGGGTTAAGACGTGTTACTTTGATTTGGGTATAAGCAGGGCATTAGCCGGCCATGCACTGTTCTTAGTTTTGGAAACGATGTACAAAGAAGTAGCTGTATTTCAGCTAAAACGCATGCTACAATGTAGGGAAGTTCCCATCTATAAGGGTACCTAAGCAGAAAAGCATGTGTACTCCCTGAGTTACAGGCAACTCTTAGATAGCTGAAAACACTGAATGAACGTTACTTGTGCAGTTTGGGTTAAGACGTGTTACTTTGATTTGGGTATAAGCAGGGCATTAGCCGGCCATGCACTGTTCTTAGTTTTGGAAACGATGTACAAAGAAGTAGCTGTATTTCAGCTAAAACGCATGCTACAATGTAGGGAAGTTCCCATCTATAAGGGTACCTAAGCAGAAAAGCATGTGTACTCCCTGAGTTACAGGCAACTCTTAGATAGCTGAAAACACTGAATGAACGTTACTTGTGCAGTTTGGGTTAAGACGTGTTACTTTGATTTGGGTATAAGCAGGGCATTAGCCGGCCATGCACTGTTCTTAGTTTTGGAAACGATGTACAAAGAAGTAGCTGTATTTCAGCTAAAACGCATGCTACAATGTAGGGAAGTTCCCATCTATAAGGGTACCTAAGCAGAAAAGCATGTGTACTCCCTGAGTTACAGGCAACTCTTAGAGAGCTGAAAACACTGAATGAACGTTACTTGTGCAGTTTGGGTTAAGACGTGTTACTTTGATTTGGGTATAAGCAGGGCATTAGCCGGCCATGCACTGTTCTTAGTTTTGGAAACGATGTACAAAGAAGTAGCTGTATTTCAGCTAAAACGCATGCTACAATGTAGGGAAGTTCCCATCTATAAGGGTACCTAAGCAGAAAAGCATGTGTACTCCCTGAGTTACAGGCAACTCTTAGATAGCTGAAAACACTGAATGAACGTTACTTGTGCAGTTTGGGTTAAGACGTGTTACTTTGATTTGGGTATAAGCAGGGCATTAGCCGGCCATGCACTGTTCTTAGTTTTGGAAACGATGTACAAAGAAGTAGCTGTATTTCAGCTAAAACGCATGCTACAATGTAGGGAAGTTCCCATCTATAAGGGTACCTAAGCAGAAAAGCATGTGTACTCCCTGAGTTACAGGCAACTCTTAGGTAGCTGAAAACACTGAATGAACGTTACTTGTGCAGTTTGGGTTAAGACGTGTTACTTTGATTTGGGTATAAGCAGGGCATTAGCCGGCCATGCACTGTTCTTAGTTTTGGAAACGATGTACAAAGAAGTAGCTGTATTTCAGCTAAAACGCATGCTACAATGTAGGGAAGTTCCCATCTATAAGGGTACCTAAGCAGAAAAGCATGTGTACTCCCTGAGTTACAGGCAACTCTTAGATAGCTGAAAACACTGAATGAACGTTACTTGTGCAGTTTGGGTTAAGACGTGTTACTTTGATTTGGGTATAAGCAGGGCATTAGCCGGCCATGCACTGTTCTTAGTTTTGGAAACGATGTACAAAGAAGTAGCTGTATTTCAGCTAAAACGCATGCTACAATGTAGGGAAGTTCCCATCTATAAGGGTACCTAAGCAGAAAAGCATGTGTACTCCCTGAGTTACAGGCAACTCTTAGATAGGCTGAAAACACTGAATGAACGTTACTTGTGCAGTTTGGGTTAAGACGTGTTACTTTGATTTGGGTATAAGCAGGGCATTAGCCGGCCATGCACTGTTCTTAGTTTTGGAAACGATGTACAAAGAAGTAGCTGTATTTCAGCTAAAACGCATGCTACAATGTAGGGAAGTTCCCATCTATAAGGGTACCTAAGCAGAAAAGCATGTGTACTCCCTGAGTTACAGGCAACTCTTAGATAGCTGAAAACACTGAATGAACGTTACTTGTGCAGTTTGGGTTAAGACGTGTTACTTTGATTTGGGTATAAGCAGGGCATTAGCCGGCCATGCACTGTTCTTAGTTTTGGAAACGATGTACAAAGAAGTAGCTGTATTTCAGCTAAAACGCATGCTACAATGTAGGGAAGTTCCCATCTATAAGGGTACCTAAGCAGAAAAGCATGTTTACTCCCTGAGTTACAGGCAACTCTTAGAGAGCTGAAAACACTGAATGAACGTTACTTGTGCAGTTTGGGTTAAGACGTGTTACTTTGATTTGGGTATAAGCAGGGCATTAGCCGGCCATGCACTGTTCTTAGTTTTGGAAACGATGTACAAAGAAGTAGCTGTATTTCAGCTAAAACGCATGCTACAATGTAGGGAAGTTCCCATCTATAAGGGTACCTAAGCAGAAAAGCATGTGTACTCCCTGAGTTACAGGCAACTCTTAGGTAGCTGAAAACACTGAATGAACGTTACTTGTGCAGTTTGGGTTAAGACGTGTTACTTTGATTTGGGTATAAGCAGGGCATTAGCCGGCCATGCACTGTTCTTAGTTTTGGAAACGATGTACAAAGAAGTAGCTGTATTTCAGCTAAAACGCATGCTACAATGTAGGGAAGTTCCCATCTATAAGGGTACCTAAGCAGAAAAGCATGTGTACTCCCTGAGTTACAGGCAACTCTTAGAGAGCTGACAACACTGAATGAACGTTACTTGTGCAGTTTGGGTTAAGACGTGTTACTTTGATTTGGGTATAAGCAGGGCATTAGCCGGCCATGCACTGTTCTTAGTTTTGGAAACGATGTACAAAGAAGTAGCTGTATTTCAGCTAAAACGCATGCTACAATGTAGGGAAGTTCCCATCTATAAGGGTACCCTAAGCAGAAAAGCATGTGTACTCCCTGAGTTACAGGCAACTCTTAGGTAGCTGAAAACACTGAATGAACGTTACTTGTGCAGTTTGGGTTAAGACGTGTTACTTTGATTTGGGTATAAGCAGGGCATTAGCCGGCCATGCACTGTTCTTAGTTTTGGAAACGATGTACAAAGAAGTAGCTGTATTTCAGCTAAAACGCATGCTACAATGTAGGGAAGTTCCCATCTATAAGGGTACCTAAGCAGAAAAGCATGTGTACTCCCTGAGTTACAGGCAACTCTTAGATAGCTGAAAACACTGAATGAACGTTACTTGTGCAGTTTGGGTTAAGACGTGTTACTTTGATTTGGGTATAAGCAGGGCATTAGCCGGCCATGCACTGTTCTTAGTTTTGGAAACGATGTACAAAGAAGTAGCTGTATTTCAGCTAAAACGCATGCTACAATGTAGGGAAGTTCCCATCTATAAGGGTACCTAAGCAGAAAAGCATGTGTACTCCCTGAGTTACAGGCAACTCTTAGATAGCTGAAAACACTGAATGAACGTTACTTGTGCAGTTTGGGTTAAGACGTGTTACTTTGATTTGGGTATAAGCAGGGCATTAGCCGGCCATGCACTGTTCTTAGTTTTGGAAACGATGTACAAAGAAGTAGCTGTATTTCAGCTAAAACGCATGCTACAATGTAGGGAAGTTCCCATCTATAAGGGTACCTAAGCAGAAAAGCATGTGTACTCCCTGAGTTACAGGCAAGTCTTAGATAGCTGAAAACACTGAATGAACGTTACTTGTGCAGTTTGGGTTAAGACGTGTTACTTTGATTTGGGTATAAGCAGGGCATTAGCCGGCCATGCACTGTTCTTAGTTTTGGAAACGATGTACAAAGAAGTAGCTGTATTTCAGCTAAAACGCATGCTACAATGTAGGGAAGTTCCCATCTATAAGGGTACCTAAGCAGAAAAGCATGTGTACTCCCTGAGTTACAGGCATGTACTATAGCGCTGAAAACACTGAATGAACTTTACTTGTGCAGTTTGGGTTAAGACGTGTTACTTTGATTTGGGTATAAGCAGGGCATTAGCCGGCCATGCACTGTTCTTAGTTTTGGAAACGATGTACAAAGAAGTAGCTGTATTTCAGCTAAAACGCATGCTACAATGTAGGGAAGTTCCCATCTATAAGGGTACCTAAGCAGAAAAGCATGTGTACTCCCTGAGTTACAGGCAACTCTTAGAGAGCTGACAACACTGAATGAACGTTACTTGTGCAGTTTGGGTTAAGACGTGTTACTTTGATTTGGGTATAAGCAGGGCATTAGCCGGCCATGCACTGTTCTTAGTTTTGGAAACGATGTACAAAGAAGTAGCTGTATTTCAGCTAAAACGCATGCTACAATGTAGGGAAGTTCCCATCTATAAGGGTACCTAAGCAGAAAAGCATGTCTACTCCCTGAGTTACAGGCAACTCTTAGATAGCTGAAAACACTGAATGAACGTTACTTGTGCAGTTTGGGTTAAGACGTGTTACTTTGATTTGGGTATAAGCAGGGCATTAGCCGGCCATGCACTGTTCTTAGTTTTGGAAACGATGTACAAAGAAGTAGCTGTATTTCAGCTAAAACGCATGCTACAATGTAGGGAAGTTCCCATCTATAAGGGTACCTAAGCAGAAAAGCATGTCTACTCCCTGAGTTACAGGCAAGTCTTAGATAGCTGAAAACACTGAATGAACGTTACTTGTGCAGTTTGGGTTAAGACGTGTTACTTTGATTTGGGTATAAGCAGGGCATTAGCTGGCCATGCACTATTCTTAGTTTTGGAAACGATGTACAAAGAAGTAGCTCTATTTCAGCTAAAATGCATGCTACCATGTAGGGAAGTTCCAATCTATAAGGGTACCCATGCAAAAAAACATGTGTACTCCCGTAGTTACAGGCAACTCTTAGAGTGCTGAAAACACTGAACGAACGTTACTTGTGCAGTTTGGGTTAAGACGTGTTACTTTGATTTGGGTATAAGCAGGGCATTAGCCGGCCTTGCACTGTTCTTAGTTTTGGAAACGATGTACAAAGAAGTAGCTGTATTTCAGCTAAAACGCATGCTACAATGTAGGGATGTTCCCATCTATAAGGGTACCCAGGCAGAAAAGCATGTGTACTCCCTGAGTTACAGGCAAGTCTTAGAGAGCTGAAAACACTGAAAGAATGTTACTTGTGCAGTTTGGGTTAAGACGTGTTACTGTGATTTGGGTATAAGCAGGGCATTAGCCGGCCTTGCACTGTTCTTAGTTTTGGAAACGATGTACAAAGAAGTAGCTGTATTTCAGCTAAAATGCATGCTACAATGTAGGGAAGTTCCCATCTATAAGGGTACCCAAGCAGAAAAGCATGTGTACTCCCTGAGTTACAGGCATGTACTAGAGGGCTGAAAACACTGAATGAACGTTACTTGTACAGTTTTGGTTAAGACGGGTTACTGTGATTTGGGTATAAGCAGGGCATTCACCGGCCATGCACTGTTCTTAGTTTTGGAAACCATGTACAAAGAAGTAGCTGTATTTCAGCTAAAACGCATGCTACAATGTAGGGAAGTTCCCACCTATAAGGGTACCTAAACAGAAAAGCATGTGTACTCCCTGAGTTACAGGCATGTACTAGAGGGCTGAAAACACTGAATGAACGTTACTTGTGCAGTTTGGGTTAAGACGTGTTACTGTGATTTGGGTATAAGCAGGGCATTAGCCGGCCATGCACTGTTCTTAATTTTGGAAACGATGTTCAAAGAAGTAGTTGTATTTCAGCTAAAACACATGCTACAATGTAGGGAAGTTCCCATCTATAAGGGTACCCAAGCAGAAAAGCGTGTGTACTCCCTGAGTTACAGGTAAGTCTTAGAGAGCTGACAACACTGAATCAACATTACTTGTGCAGTTTGGGTTAAGACGTGTTACTTTGATTTGGATATAAGCAGGGCATTAGCCGGCCATGTACTGTTCTTAGTTTTTTTAAACGATGTACAAAGAAGTAGCTGTATTTCAGCTAAAACGCATTCTACAATGTAGGGAAGTTCCCATCCTTAAGGGTACTCAAGTAGAAAAGCATGTGTACTTCCTGAGTCACAGGCAAATCTTAGAGAGCTGAAAACACTAAATGAATGTTACTTGTGCAGTTTGGGTTAAGAGGTGTTACTTTGATTTGGGTATAAACAGGGCATTATCCAGCCATGCACTGTTCTTTGTTTTGGAAAGAATGTACAAAGAAGTAGCTGTATTTCAGCTGAAATGAATGCTACAATGTACGGAAGTTCCCATCTATAAGGGTAACCAAATAGAAAAGCATGTGTACTCTCTGAGTTACAGGCAACTCTTAGAGAGCTTAAAACTCTAAATGAACGTTACTTGTGCAGTTTGGGTTAAGACGTGTTACTTTGATTTGGGTATAGACAGGGCATTATCCGGCCATGCACTCTTCTTAGTTTTGGAAACGATGTACAAAGGAGTAGCTGTATTTCAGCAAAAACGCATGATATAATATAGGGAAGTTCCCATCTATAAGGGTACTCAAGTAGAAAAGCATGTGTACTCCCTCAGTTACAGGCAACTCTTAGAGAGCTGAAAACACTAAATTAACGTTACTTGTGCCGTTTGGCTTAAGAAGTTTTACTTTGATTTGGGTATAAACAGGGCATTAGCCGGCCCTGCACTGTTCTTAGTTTTGGAAACAATGTACAATCAAGTAGCTGTATTTCAGCTAAAACGCATGGTACAATGTAGGGAAGTTCCCATATATATGGGTATTCAAGCAGAAAAGCATGTGTATGAAAAGGAGAGAACAGAAGTGCATCTAGAGAAAGTAGAGAACAGAAGGGCATCCATGTAGATGAGAGAACAGAAGAACATCCAGAGAGAAAACGAACAGAAGGACATCCAGAGAGATTTCAGAACAGAAGGACAGCCAGAGAGAAGAGAATTTAGAAGGGCATCCAGAGAGAGGACAACACAGAAGGGCATCCATAGATAGGAGAAGACAGATGGACATCCAGAGATAAGAGAGGACAGAAGTCCCTCCAGAGGTATTAGAAGACAGAATGGCATCCAGAGAGAGGAGAAGACAGATGGGCATCCAGAGAAAGGAGAGAACAGAAAAGCATCCAGGGAGAGGAGAGTACATAAAGCCATCCATATAGAGTAAAGGACAGAAGGGCATGGGGAGAAAGGAGAGAACAGAATGGAATCCAGAGAGAGGAGAGGGAAGAGCGGCATCAAGAGAGATGAGAGAACAGAAGAGCATTCAGAGAGAGAGAAGAGAGAACAGAAACGAATCTAGAGAGATGAGAAAACAGAAATCATCCAAAGATAAAAAAGAACAGAAGGCCATCCAGAGAGATGAGAGTACAGATGATATCTAGAGAAAGGAGAGAAAAGAAGGGCTACCAGATAGAAGATAAGACAGAAGGGCATCCAGAGACAGGAGAAGACAGAAGGGCATCCAGAAGGATGAGAGTATAGAAGAAAACCTAGAGAGAGGAGAGAACAGAAGGGCATCCAGAGAGATGAGAGAACAGAAGAACATCGAGAGAGAAGAGAAAAGAAGAAGATCCAGAGAGAATAGAGGACAAATTGAATCAAGGGAGAGGAGAGAACAGAAGGGCATCCAGAGACAGGAGAAAACAGAAGGGCATCCAGAGAGCGTAGAGGACAGACGGGCATCTGGAGAGAGAACAGGACAAAAGGGAATCCAGAGAGAGGAGATAACAGAAGACCATCAGGAGAGAACAGAAGGGCATCCAGAGAGAATAGGACAGAAGGCCATCCTGAGAGTGGAGAGAAGAGAAGGTCATCCAGAGAGAGGAGAGAACAGAAGGGCATCCAGAGAGAGGAGAAGAATGAAGGTCATCCACACAGAGGAGAGATCAAAAGAGCATCCAGATAGAAGAGAAGACAGATGGGCATCCAGAGAAAGGAGACGACATATGGGCATCTAGAGAGACGAAAGAACAGAAAGGCATCCAGAGAGAGGAGAAAACAGAAGGGCATCCAGATAGAAAAGAGGACAGAAGGGCATCTGGAGAGAGGAGAAGACAGAAGGGCATCCAGAGAGAGGAGAAGACAGAAAGGCATCCAGAGAGGAGAAGAAAGAATGGCACCCAGAGAGAGGAAAGGACAGAAGAGAATCTTGAGAGAGGAGAGAATAGAAGAACATACAGAGAGAGGAGAGTATAGAAGGGCATCCAGAGAGAGGAGAGAAAAGAAGGGCATCCAGAGAAAGGAAAAAATAGAAAGGCATCCAGAGAGAGGAGAGGACAAAAGGGTATCCTGAAAGGGAAGACAGAAAGGCATCCAGAGAGAGGAGAGAATAGAAGAGCATTCAGAGAAAGGAGAGGACAGAAGGGCATCCAGAGACAGGAGAGAATAGAAGGGCATCCAAACAGAGGAGGAAACAGAAAGGCATCCAGAGAGAGGAGAGGACAAAATAACATACAGAGAGAGAAGAAGACATAAACAAAATCCAGAGAGAGGAGAGTAGAGAAGGGCATCCGGATAGATGATAGAACAGAAGGGCATCTGGAGAGAAGAAAGAACAGAAGGGCATTCAGAGAGAGGAGAGGATAGATGGGCATTCAGAGAAAGGAGAGAACAGAAGTGCGTCTAGAGAAAGTAGAGAAAAGAAGGGCATCCAGGGAGAGGAGAGAACAGAAGAACATCAAGAGAGAGTAGAGGACAGAAGGGCATTCAGAGTTAATAGAGGACAGAAGGGCATCAAGAGAGAGTACAAAGTGGCGACCAGAGAGAGGAGAGGAGAGAAGGGAATCTGAAGAGAAAAGAAGATAGAAGTTCATGCAGAGGGAGAAGCATACAGACAAACTTGCAGAGAAAGGAGAGGACAGAAGGACATACAGATAGAGGAGAGTACAGATGGTCATCCGGAGAGAGGACAGAACAGAAAGTCATTCAGACAGATTGAGGACAGAAGGGCATCCTGAGTGTGGAGAGAACAGAAGAGCATCCAGAGAGAGAAGACAGTATTGCATCCAGAGAGAGGAGAGAACAGAAGGGCATCTTGCAAGCAGAGAAAACAGAAGGGCATCCAGAGAGAAGAGAGGACAGAAGAGCATCCAGTGAGATGAGAGGACAGAAGAGCTTCCAGTTTGAGGAGAAGATATAAAGGCATCCAGATTGAGGAGAAGACAGAAGGGAATCCATTAGAGAGGAGTGGGCAGTAGGGCATCCAGAGAGAAGAGAAGACATACGGGCATCCAGAGAGAGTAGAGTACAGATTGGCATCCAGAGAGAGGAGAGGACAGAAAGGCATCCAGAGAGAGGAAAAACAGAAGGGCATCTATAGAGATGAGAAAACAGGAGAGCATCCAGAGAGAGGAGAGTACAAAAGAACATCCAGAGTGAAGAGAATACAGAAAAACATCCAGAGAGAAGACAGAAGTCAAGAGCATCGTGAGAGATGAAAGAACAGAAGGGCGTCGGACAGAGGAGAGAACAGAAGGGCATCCAGGAAGAGAAGAAAACAGAAAAACATCCAATGATAGGAGAGGACAGAAGGGCATCCGGAGAGATGATAGAACAGAAGGGCATCCAGAGAGAAGAGAGAACAGAAGGCAATCCAGAGAGGGGAAAAACAGAAGGGCATTCATACAGAGGAGAGAACAAAAGGCATCCAAATAGAGGAGGGGAACAAAGATCATTCAGACAGAGGAGAGGCCAGAAATGCATCCAGAGATAGAAGAGAACAGAAGGGCATCTATAGGGATGAGAAAACAGAAGAGGATCCAAAGAAAGGAGAGGACTGAAGGGCATCCAGAGAGAGTAGAAAACAGAAAAACATCCAGAGAGAGGAGAAGAAAGAAGGGCATCCAGAGAGAGGAGAAAACAGAAGATCATCCAAAGAGAGGACAAGACAGAAGGGCATCCAGAGAGAGGAGAGGAAAGAATGGAATCCTGAGAGAGGACAGAAGAGAAGGGCATCGGACAGAGGAGAAAACAGAAGGGCATCCAGAAAGAGAAGAAAACAGAAAAACATCCAGAGATAGGAGAGGACAGAAGGGCTTCCAGAGAGATGATAGAAGAGAAGGGCATCCAGAGAAAGAAGAGAACAGAAGGGAATCCAGAGAGAGGAAAGACAGAAGGGCATTCGTACAGAGTAGAGAACAAAAGGCATCCAGAGAGAGGAGAGGACCAAAGGTCATCCAGAGAGAGGAGAGAACAAAAGGTCATTTAGAGAGTGGAAAGAACAGAAGGGCATCCAGAGAGAGGAGAATACAGAAGGGCATCTGGAGAAAGGAGAAAATAGAAGGGAATCCAGTAAGAGGAGAGAATAGAAGGGCATCCAGAAATAGGAGAGGACATAAGGGCATCCACAGAGAGGAGAGAACCATAGGGCATCCAGAGAGAGGAGAAGACAGAAGGACATCCAGAGAGAGGGAAGGAAAGAAGTGCATTCGGAGTGAGGAAAGAACAGAAGGGCATCCAGAGTGAGGAGAGAACAGAATAGCATCCAGTGAGAGGAGAGGACAGAAGGGAATCCAGATTGAGGAGAAGACAGAGGGGCAACTAGAGAGAGGAGAGGACAGAAGGGCATCTAGAAAGAGGAGAGGACAGAAGGCATCCAGAGAGAGGAGAGACCAGAAGGGCTTCCAGAGAAAGGAGTGGACAGAAGGGAATCTGGAAAGAGGAGGAGACAGACAAGTATCCAGAGAGAGTAGAATACAGATGGGTATCCAGAGAGAGGATAGAAGGGTATCCAGAAAGAGGGAAAAAAAAAGGGGATCCAGAGAGAGAGAGAGAGAGAGAGAGAGAGAGAGAGAGAGAGAGAGAGAGAGAGAGGGAGAGGGAGAGAGAGAGAGACAGAAGGGAATTCAGAGAGAGGAGAATACAGAAGGGCATCCAGAAAGAGGAGAGGACAGAAGGCATCCAGAGAGAGGAGAGACCAGAAGGGCATTCAGAAAGAGCAGAAGACTGAAGGGCATACAGGGAGAGGAGAATACAGAAGTGCATCAGAGAGAGGAGAGGACAGAAACGCACCGAGAGTGAGAAGAGAACAGAAGGGCATAAAGAGGGAGGAAAAGACAGAAGGGCAATTAGAATGAGGAGAAAACAGAAGGGCATTCAGAGAGAGGAGAGAACAGAAAGTAGTACAGAGAGAGTAGAGGACAGAAGGGCATCCAGTGAGAGCAGAGGACAGAAAAGCTTCCAGAGAGAGGAGAGAACAGAAGGGCATCTGGAGAGTGAAGAGAACATAAATGCATCCAGAAAGAGGAGAGGACAAAAGAGCATCATGAGAGAGGAGAGAACAAAAGGTCATTCAGAGAGTGGAAAGTACAGAAGGGCATCCAGAGAGAGGAGAAGACAGAAGGACATCTGGAGAAAGGAGAAAATAGAAGGGAATCCAGTGAGAGTAGAGAATAGAAGGGCATCCAGAGATAGGAGGGGACAGAAGGGCATCCACAGAGAGGAGAGAACCATAGGGCATCCAGAGAGAGGAGAAAACAGAAGGGCATACATAGAGAGGAGAGGACAGAAGGGCATACAGAGTGAGAAGAAAGAAGGTCATCCAGACAGTGGAGAGGACAGGTCATCCAGAGATAGAAGAGAAGGGCATCCAGAAAGAGAAGAAGACAGAAGGGCATCCAGGGAGAGTATAATAAAGAAGGGCATCAAAGAGAGGAGGGGACAGAAGGGCATCCAGAGGGAGAAGAAAGAAGGTCATCCAGACAGTGGAGAGGACAGAAGGTCATCCAGAGACAGGAGAGAACAGAAGGGCATCCAGAAAGAGAAGAAGACAGAAGGGCATCCAGGGAGAGTAGAACAAAGAAGGGCATCAAGAGAGGAGAGGACAGAAGGGCATCCAGAGAGAGGAGAGCACAGAAGTGCACCCAGAAAGAGGAGAATACAGAAGGACATCCAGAGAGATAGAGGACAGAAAGGCATTCTATGAGTGGAGAGACGAGAATGTCATCCAGAGAGAGGAGAGAACAGAATGGCATCCAGAGAGAGTAGAAGAAAAAAGGTCATCCAGATAGAGGAGAGGACAGAAAGACATCCAAAGTTAGGAGAAAACAGAAGGTCATCTATTGAGATGAGAAAACAGAAGAGCATCCAGAGAGAGGAGAGGACAGAAGGGCATCCAGAGAGAGGAGAAGAGAGAAAAACATCCAGAGAGAGGAAAGGAAAGAAGGGCATCCAGAGAAAGGAGAAGCCAGAATGGAATCCAGAGAGAGGAGATGACAGATGGGCATAGGAAGAGAGGAGAGAACAGAAGGGCATCCAAAGAGAGGACAAGACAGAAGGGCAACCAGAGAGAAGAAAGAACAGAATGTCATCCTGAGAGAGTAGAAGAGAGAAGGACATACAGAGAGAGAAGAGAACAGAAGTGCATCCATGGAGAGGAGAAAACAGAAGAGCATCCAGAGAGAGGAGAGGACAGAAGAACATCCAGAATGAGGAGAATATAGAAAAACATCCAGAGAGAGGAGAGGAGACAAGGGCATCCGGAGAGAGGACAGAACAGAAAGGCGTCAGAGAGAGGAGAGAACAGAAGGGCATCCAGAAAGAGAAGAAGACAGAATAACATCAAGAGATAGGAGATGACAGAAGGGCATCTGGAAGGTTGATAGAACAGAAGGGCATCCAGAGAGAGGAGATAACAGAAGGGGATCCAGAGAGAGGAAAGACAGAATGGCATTCATACAGAGGAGAGAACCAAAGACATCCAGAAAGAGGAGAGGACCGAAGTGAATCCAGAGAGAGGAGAAGACAGAAGGGCATCCAGAGAGAGGGAAGGACAGAAATGCATCCGGAATGAGCAGGGAACAGAAGGGCATCCAGAGAGAAGAGAGAACAGAAGGGCATCCGGAGATAGGAGAAGACAGAAGGGTATGCAGAGAGAGAAGAGTACAGATGGGCATACAGAGAGAGGAGAGGACAGAAGGGCATCCAGAGAGAGGAAAAACAGAAGGGCATCCAGAGAGATGGAAAGACCGAAGGGCATCCAGAGAGAAGAGAAGACAGAACGGCATCCATAGAGAGGAGAGGACAGAAGGCATCCAGAGGGAAGAAAGGCCAGAAGTGCATCCAGAAAGAGGAGAAAACAGAAGGGAATCCAGAATAGGAGAATATAGAAGTTCATCATATAGAGGAGAGGACAGAAAGGCATTGAGAGCGAGAAGAGAACAGAATGGCATCCAGAGAGAGGAGAAGACAGAAGGAAATCCAGAGAGAGGAGAAGACAATGGGCATCCATAGAAAGGAGAGTACACTATGGCTTCCAGCGAGATGAGAGAACAAAAGCATATCCAGAGAGAGAAGAGAACAGAATGGCATCCAGAGAGATGAAAGCACAGAAGGGAATCTAGAGAGAGGAAAGAACAGACGGGCATCAAGAGAGAGGAGAAAACACAAGGATATCCAGAAAGAAGAGAGGACAGAAGGGCATCTGGAGAGAGGAGAGAACAGAAGGGGATCCAGAGAGAGTAAATACAGAAGGGCATTCATACAGGGGAGAGAACAAAAGGCATCCAGAGATAGGAGAACACCAAAGAGCATCCAGAGAGAGGAGAGAACAAAAGGTCATTCAGAAAGTGGAAAGAACAGAAGGGCATCCATAGATAGGAGAAAACAGAAGAGCATCCAGTGAGAGGAGAGGACAGAAGAGCATCCAGATTTAGGAGAAGACAGAAGGACATCCAGAGAGAGGAGAGGACAGAAAGGCATCCTGAGAGAGGAGAAGGCAGAAGGGAATCCAGAGAGATGAGAAGACAGAAGGGCATCTGGAGAAAGGAGAAAATAGAAGGGTATCCAGTGAGAGGAGGGAATAGAAGGGCATCCAGAGATATGAGAGGACAGAAGGGCATCCACATAGAGGAGAGAACAAAAGGGCATCCAGAGAGAGAAGACAGAAAGGCATCTAGAGAGAAGAGAAAACAGAAGGGCATCCAGAGAGTGGAGAAGACAGAAGGGCATCCAGAGAGAGGAGAGAAGAGAAGGGCATCCAGAGAGAGGAGAAGACAGAAGGGCATCCAGAGAGAAGAGAAAACAGAAGGGCATCCTGAGAGGGGAGAAGACAGAAGGGCATCCAGGGAGAGGAGAGAATAGAAGGGCATTCAGAGAGAGGGAAGGACATAAGTGCATTCGGAGTGAGGAAAGAACAGAAAAGCATCCAGAGAGAGGAGAAGACAGAAGGGCATCCAGAGAGATTAGATAACAGAAGGGTATCTGGAGTGAGGAGAGAACAGAAGGGCATCCAGAGAGAGATAGAGGACAGAAGGGCATCCAGAAAAAGGAGAGGACAGAAGGTATCCAGAGAGAGGATAGACCAGAAGGGCATCCAGAAAGAGCAGAAGACCGAGGGGCATCCAGGGAGATGAGAATACAGAAGGGCATCAGAGAGAAGAGAGGACAGAAATGCATCATGAGCGAGAAGAGAATAGAGGGGCATCCAGAGAGAGGAAAAGAGAGGAGGGCAATTAGATTGAGGAGAAGACAGAAGGGCATCCAGAGCGAGGAGAGAACAGAAGGTAATACAGAGAGAGGAGAGGACAGAAGGGCATCTAGAGAGAGGAGAGGACAGAAAAGCTTCTGGAGAGAGGAGAGAACAAAATGGCATCTGGAGAGAGGAGAGAACATAAATGCATCCAGAAAGAGGAGAGGACAAATGGGCATCCAGAGAGAGGAGAGAACAAAAGGTCATTCAGAGATTGGAATGAACACAAGGGCATCCAGAGAGAGAAGACAGAAGGGCATCCGGAGAAAGGAGAAAATAGAAGGGAATCCAGTTAGAGGAGAGAACAGAAGAGCATCCAGAGATAGGAGAGGAAAGAAGGGTATCCACAGAGAGGAGAGAACCATAGGGCATCCAGAGAGAGGAGAAGACAGAAGGTATCTGGGAGACGAAAGAACAGAAATGCCTCAAGAAAGAGGAGAGAACAGAAGAGAATCCATAGAGAGTTGAAGACAGAAGGGCATCCAAAGGGAGGAGAGGACAGAAGGAAGATAAAAGGGTATTCTGGGAGAGGAGAGGACAGAAAGGCATTTGGAGAGAGAAGCAGGAGGGCATCAGAGAGTGGAGAGAACAAAAGAGCATTCAGAATGAGGAGAGGACAGAAGGGCATCCAGATAGAGGAGAAAACAGAAGAGCATACATAGAGAGGAGAGGACAGAAGGGCATCCTGAGAGTGGAGAGAAGAGAAGGGCATCCAGAGGCAGGAGAGAAGCAAAGGGCATCCAGAGGAAGAAGAAATAAGTTCATCCAGACAGTGGAGAGGACAGAAGGTCATCCAGAGATAGGAGAGAACAGAAGGGCATCCAGAAAAAGAAGAAGACAGAAGTGAATCCACGGAGAGTAGAACAAAGAAGGGCATCAAAGAGAGGAGAGGACAGAAGGGCATCCAGAGAGAGTAGAGCACAGAAGTGCACCAAGAAAGAGGAGAATACAGAAGGACATCTAGAGATGAGAGGTCCGAATGGACTCCGGAGAGAGGAGAAAACAGAAGGGCATTTAGAGTGAGGAGAAGACAGAAAGGCATCCAAAATGAGGAGAGAACTGAAGGGCATCAAGAGAGAGGAGATTACAGAAGGGCATCCAGAGAGAGGACAAGACAGAATGGCATCCAGAGAGAAGACAGAAGGTGATCCAAGGAGAGGAGAAGAAAGAAGGGCATCCAGAGAGAGGAGAGAACAGAAGAGCATCTAGAGAGCGGTGAGGACAGAAGGGCCTCCAGAGATAGGAGAATACAGAAGGGCATCTAGAGAGCAGAGAGGACAGAATGGCATCTGGATAGAAGAGAGAACAGAAGGGAATCCAGAAGAGGAGGGAACAGAAGGGCATCCAGAGAGAAAAGAGAACAGAAGGGCATCCAAAGAAATGAAAGGAAAGAAGAGAATCTAGAGAGAGAAGAGAACAGAAAAGCATCCAGAGAGAGGAGAAGATAGAAGGCATCTGGAGAGAGAAGAGAACAGAACGGCATCTGAAGAGAGGAGAAGAAAGAAGTTCATCCAGAGAGATAAGAGTACAGATGAACTTCCAGAGAGAAGAGGAGAACAGAAGGATATACAGAGAGAGGAGAAGACAGAAGGTCGTCTGGAGAGAGGAGAGAACAGAAGAGCATCCAGAGAGAGGAGAGGATAGAAGGGCATCCAGAGAGAGGAGAGTACAGAAGGGCATCCAGAGAAAGTAGAGTACAGAAGGGCATCCAGGTAGAGGAGAGTACAGAAGGGCATCAAGAGAGAGGAGAGGACAGAAGGGCATCCAGTGTGAGGAGAGGACAGAAGGGCATCCAGAGCGAAGACAAGACAGAAGGGCATCCAGGGAGAGGAGAGGAGAGAAGGGCATCCGAAGAGAGGAGAAGAAAGAAGTTCATCGAGAGAGAGAAGAGTACAGACGAATTTCCAGAGAGAGGAGGAGAACAGAAAGATATACAGAGAGAGGAGAGTACAGAAGGTCATCTGGAGAGAGGAGAGAACAGAAAGTCATCCAGACAGATAGAGGACAGAAGGGTATACTGAGTGTGGAGGGAACCGAATGGCATCCAGAGAGAGCAGAGAACAGAAGGGAATCCAGAGAGATGAGAGGATAATAGAGAATCTAGTGAGAGGAGAGAACAAAAGGGCATCCAGAGATAGGAGAATACAGAAGGGCATCAAGAGAGCAGAGAGGACAGAAGGGCATTAGGAGAAGAAGAGAATAGAAGAGCATCCAGAGAGATGAGAGGACATAAGGGCATTCAGATAGAAGAGAGGACAGAAGGGCATCCGGTGAAAAGAGAGAACAGAAGGTCATCCTGAGAGAGGAGAAGACAGAAGGGCATCTAGAGAGGAGAGAACAAAATTGCATCTAGAGAGAGGTGAGGACAGAAGGGCCTCCAGAGAGAGGAGAATGCAGAAGGGCATCTAGAGAGCAGAGAGGACAGAAAGGCATCCGGATAGAGGAGAAAACAGAAGGGCATACATAGAGAGGAGAGGACAGAATTGCATCCAGAGAGAGGAGAGAACTAAAGGGCTTCCAGAGGGAGAGAATGAAGGTCATCCGGACAGTGGAGAGGACAGAAGGTCATCCAGAGATAGGAGAGAAGAGAAGGGCATCCAGAAAGAGAAGAAGACAGAAGGGCATCAAGGGAGAGTAGAATACAGAAGGGCATCAGAGAGAGGAGAGGACAGAAGGGCATCCAGAGAGAGAGGAGCACCGAAGTGCATCCATAAAGAGGAGAATACAGAAGGACCTCCAGAGATGAGAGGTCTGAATGGCATCCAGAGAGAGTAGAAAACAGAAGGGCATTTAGAGTGAGAAGACAGAAGGGCATCCAGAAAGAGGAGAGAACTGAAGGTCATCCAGAGAGAGGAGAGAACAGAAGAGCATCCAGAGAGAGGAAAGGACAGAAAAGCTTCTGGAAATACAAGAGAACAGAAGGGCATCTGGAGAGAGGAGAGAACAGAAATGCATCCAGAAAAAGGAGAGTACAAAAGGAAGTTCTGAGAGAGGAGCGAACAGAAGGGCATCCAGAGAGAGGAAAAGATAGAAAGGCATCCAGAGAGAGGAGAGAATAGAAGAGCATTCAGAGAGAGGAGAGGACACAAGGGCATCCACAGAGAGGATAGAACAGAAGGGCATCCCAAGAGAGGAGAGAACAGAAGGGCATCCAGATAGAGGAGCAGACAGAAAGGCATCCAGAGAAAAGAGAATACAGGAGAGCATCCAGAGAGAGGAGAGGACACAAGGGCATCCAGATAGATGAGAGAACAGAAGAGCATCCATAGAGAGAAGAGAACAGAAGTGCATCCAGAGATATGAGAGGACAGAAGGGAATCTAGAGAGAGGAGAAAACTTAAGGGCATGTAGAGGGATGAGAAGACAGAAGGGCATTCATAGAAAAGTGAATACAGAAGGGCATCTTGACTGAAGAGTAGACAGAAGGGCATCCGGATAGAGGAGAGAATAGAAGGGCATGCAGGGAGAGGAGAGGACAAGAAGGAATCCAGAAAGAGGAGAGAACACAAGGGCATCCAGAGAGTTGAGAGAACAGAAGAGCATCCATAGAGAGAAGAGAACAGAAGGGCATCTAGAAATATGAGAGGACAGAGAGAATCTAGAGAGAGGAGAGATCAGAAGGGCAACCAGAGAGAGGAGAGAACAGAAGGGCATTCAGAGAGAAGAGAATACCGAATGGCATACAGAGAGAGGAGAAGACATAAGGGCATCCGGAGAGATGAGTGAACAGAAGGGCATCCAGAGAGAGGACAGAACAGAAGGGTATCCAGAGAGAGGAGGGAACAGAAGGGCATCCAGATTAAAGAGAGGACAGAAGAGCATCCACTGAGAGGAGAGAACAGAAGGGCATCCCAAGAGAGGAGAGAACAGAAGGGCATCCAGAGAGAGGAGAGGACAGAAGAGCCTCCAGGGAGATAAGAGAACATTAGAGCATCCATAGAGAGAAGAGAACAGAAACGCATCCGGAGAGATGAGAAGACAGAAGGGATCTAGACAGAGGAGTAAAGTGAAGGGCATCCAGAGAGAAGAGAAGACCGAAGGGCATCAGGAGAGAGGAGAGAATATGAGGGCATCCAAGAGAGAGGAGAGGACAAGAGGGCATCCAGAGAGAGTAGAAGACAAAAGGGCATTTAGGGATAGGAGAGGACAAAAGGGCATACAAAGAGATGAGAGAACAGAAGATCTTCCATAGAGACGAGTGAAAAGAAGGGAATGCAGAGAGATGAGTGAACAGAAGATCAACCAGAGAGAGAAGAGTACACATAGGGATCCAGAGAGAGGAGAGGACAGAAGAGAATATAGAGAGATGAACAAACAGAAGAGCATCCATAATGAGAACAGAACAGAAGGGCATCCAGAGAGATGAGCGGACAGAAGGGAATCTAGAGAGAGGAGAGAACAGAAGAGCATCCAGAGAGAGAAGAGAACAGAAGGGCATCCATACAGAGGAGATAACAGAGGGGCTTTCAGAGAGAGAAGAATGAAGTGCATTCACAGAAAAAAATAGAACAGAAGGGCATCCGGACAGAGGAGAGAATAGAAGGGCATCCAAAAGTGGAGAAGACAGAAGGCATCCAGAGAGAGGAGAGTATACAAGGGCATCCAGAGAGATGAGCAAAGAGAAGAGCATCCATAGAGAGAAGAGAACAGAAGGTCATCCAAAGAGATGAGAGGACAGAATGGAATCTATAGAGAGGAGAAGACTGAAGGGCATCCAGAGAGAGGAGAAGACAGAAGGGCATCCATAGAGAGAAAAGAACAGAAAGACAACCAGAGATATTAGAGGACAGAAAGGAATCCAGAGAGATGAGGGGACAGAAGGTCATCCAAGAGAGAGAAGGGCATCCAGAGAGAGGAGAGGACTGAAGGGCATCCAGAATGAGGAGAGGACAAAATGGCATGCAGACAGAGGAGAGAACAGAAGTGCATCCAGAGGGAGGAGAAGACAGAAGGGCATCCAGAGAGAGGAGAGGACAGAAGGGCATCCAGAGAGAAGAGAACAAAATGGCATCAAGAGAGAGGAGAAGAAAAAAGGGCATCCAGAGAGAAGAAAGAACAGAAAGGCATCCGTAGAGAGGAGAGACCAAAGGGAATCCAGAGAGAGGAGAAGACAGAATGGCATCCAGAGAGAGGAGAGAAAGTAGGGCATCCAGAGAGAAGAGAGTACTGAAAGGCATAAAAAGAGTTCAGAGGACAGAAGGGCATCCACAGCGAGGAGAGAAAAGAAAAGCACCGGGAGATAGAAGAGGACAGAAGGGCATCCAAGGAGAGGAGAGAACACAAGGGCAAGTAGAGAAATGAGAGAACAGAAGATCATCCAGTGAGAGAGAGAACAGAAGGGCATCCAGAGAGATGAGAGGACAGAAGAAAATCTAGAGAGAGGAGAGAACAGAAGGGCAACCATCAAGAGGAGAAGACAGAAATGCATCCAAAGAGAGGAGAGAACAAAAGGGAATCCAGAGAAAGTCAAAGACAGAAGGGCATCCAGAAATAGGAGGGAACAGAAGGGCATCCAGAGAGATGAGAGAACAGTAGAGCATCAGTAGAAAGAAGAGAACAGAAGGGCATCCAGAGAGATGAGAGGGCAGAATGGAATCTAGAGAGAGGAGAGATCAGAAGTGCATCCAGAGAGAGGAGAAGACAGAAGGGCATCCAGAGAGAGGAGAGTACAGAAGGGCATCCAGAGAGAGGAGAATACCGAAGGACATCCAGAGAGGAGAAGACATAAGGGCATCCGGAGAGAGGAGAAGACATAAGGGCATCCAGAGAGAGGAGCAGACTGAAGGGCATCCAGAGAGATGAGAGGACCGAAGGGCATCCAGAGAGAAGAGAACAGAAGGGCATCCAGAGAGAGGAGAAGAAATAAGGGCATCTGGAGAGAGGAGAGAACAGAAGGACATCCAGAGAGAGAACAGAACAGAAGGTAATCCAGAGAGAGGAGAGGACAGAAAGGCATCCAGAGAGAGTTGAGGACAGAAGGACATCCAGAGAGAGGAGAGAACATAAAGACATCCAGAGACAGGAGAGAACAGAAGGGCATACAGAGAGAGGAGAAGACTGAAGGGCATCCAGAGAGAGGAGATAAGAAAAAGACATCCAGAGAGCGTAGAAGACAGAAGGGCATTCAGTGAGAGGAGAAGACAGAAAAGCATCCAGAGAGAGGAGAGAACAAAAGGGCATCCAGAGAGATGAGAGTACAGGAGAGCATCAATAAAGAGAAGGGAACAGAAAGACAACCTGAGAGATTAGAAGACAGAAGGGAATCCAGAGAGAGGAGAGGACAGAAGGGCATTCAAGAGAGGAGAGGACAGAAGAGCATCCCAAGAGAGGAGAGGACAGACAGGAATCCAGAGAGAGGAGAGGACAGAAGGACATCCAGAGATAGGAGTGACAGAAGGGCATCCAGAGAGAAGAGAACAGAAGTGCATCCAGAGAGAGGAGAAGACAGAAGAGCATCCAGAGAGAGGAGAGGACAGAAGGGCATCCAGAGAGAGGAGAAAACAGAAGGGCATTCAGTGAGAGGAGAGAACAGAAGGGCATAAAAAGAGAGGAGAGGACAGAAGGGCATCCACAGAGAGGGGAGAAATGAAGAGCATCGGGAAAGAGGAGAGGACAGAAGAGCATCCAAGGAGAGGAGAGGACACAAGGGCAATTAAAGAAATGAGAAAACAGAAGATCATCCAGAGAGAGAAGAGAACAGAAGGACATCCAGAGAGATGAGAGGACAGAGGAAAATCCTGAGAGAGGAGAGACCTGAACGGCATCCATCAAGAGGAGAAGACAGAAAGGCATCCAAGAAAGGGGAGAACAGAAGGGCATCCAGAGAGTGTAGAAGACAGAAGGGCATCCAGAGATAGGAGAGAACAGAAGGGCATTCGGAGAGAGGATCAGACAGAAGGGCTTCCAGATAGAAGAGAGAAAATAAGGGCATCCCAAGAGACAAGAAAACACAGGGGCATCCAGAGAGAGGAGAAGATTGAACGGCATCCACAGAGAGGAGAGAAGAGAAGGGTATTCAAGGGAGGAGAGGACAGAAGGGCATTCAAGAGAGGAGAGGACAGAAGAGCATCCCAAGAGAGGAGAGGACAGACAGGAATCCAGAGAGAGGAGAGGACAGAAGGACATCCAGAGATAGGAGTGACAGAAGGGCATCCAGAGAGAAGAGAACAGAAGTGCATCCAGAGAGAGGAGAAGACAGAAGAGCATCCAGAGAGAGGAGAGGACAGAAGAGCATCCAGAGAGAGGAGAGGACAGAAGGGCATCCAGAGAGAGGAGAAAACAGAAGGGCATTCAATGAGAGGAGAGAACAGAAGGGCATAAAAAGAGAGGAGAGGACAGAAGGGCATCCACAGAGAGGGGAGAAACGAAGAGCATCGGGAAAGAGGAGAGGACAGAAGAGCATCCAAGGAGAGGAGAGGACACAAGGGCAATTAAAGAAATGAGAAAACAGAAGATCATCCAGAGAGAGAAGAGAACAGAAGGACATCCAGAGAGATGAGAGGACAGAGGAAAATCCTGGGAGAGGAGAGACCTGAACGGCATCCATCAAGAGGAGAAGACAGAAAGGCATCCAAGAAAGGGGAGAACAGAAGGGCATCCAGAGAGTGTAGAAGACAGAAGGGCATCCAGAGATAGGAGAGCACAGAAGGGCATTCGGAGAGAGGATCAGACAGAAGGGCTTCCAGATAGAAGAGAGAAAATAAGGGCATCCCAAGAGACAAGAAAACACAGGGGCATCCAGAGAGAGGAGAAGATTGAACGGCATCCACAGAGAGGAGAGAAGAGAAGGGTATTCAAGGGAGGAGAGGACAGAAGGGCATTCAAGAGAGGAGAGGACAGACAGGAATCCAGAGAGAGGAGAGGACAGAAGGGCATCCAAGAGAGGAGAAAACAGAAGGGCATTCAGAGAGAGAAGAGGAAAGAAGTGCATCAAGAGAGAGGAGAGAACAGAAGAGCATCCAGAGAGAGGAGAGAACAGAAGAACATAAAAAGAGAGGAGAGGATAGAATGGCATCCACAGAGAGGGGAGAAAAGAAGAGCATCGGGAGAGAGGAGAGGACAGAAGAGCATCCAAGGAGAGGAGAGGTCACAAGCAAAATTAAAGAAATGAGAGAAAAGAAGATCATCCAGAGAGAGAAGAGGACAGAAGGACATCCAGAGATAAGAGTGACAGAAGGGCATCCAGAGAGAAGAGAACAGAAGTGCATCTAGAGAGAGGAGAAGACAGAAGGGCATTCTGAAAGAGGAGAGGACAGAAGAACATCCAGAGATAGGAGTGACAGAAGGGCATCCAGAGAGAAGAGAACAGAAGGGCATCCAGAGAGAGGAGAAGACAGAAGAGCATCCAGAGAGAGAAGAGGAAAGAAGTGCATCAAGAGAGAGGAGAGAACAGAAGAGCATCCAGAGAGAGGAGAGAACAGAAGAACATAAAAAGAGAGGAGAGGACAGAATGGCATCCACAGAGAGGGGAGAAAAGAAGAGCATCGGGAGAGAGGAGAGGACAGAAGAGCATCCAAGGAGAGGAGAGGACACAAGCAAAATTAAAGAAATGAGAGAACAGAAGATCATCCAGAGAGAGAAGAGAACAGAAGGACATCCAGAGAGGTGAGAGGACAGAAGAAAATCTAGAGAAAGGAGAGACCAGAAGGGCACCCATCAAGAGGAGAAGGCAGAAAGGCATCCAGAGAAAGCAGAAAACAGAAGGGCATCCAGAGATAGAAGAGAACAGAAGGGCATCCGGAGAGAGGATCAGACAGAAGGACTTCCAGATAGAAGAGAGAAAATAAGGGCATCCCGAGAGACGAGAAAACACAAGTGCATCCAGAGAGAGGAGAAGACTGAAGGGCATCCACAGAGAGGAGAGAACATAAGGGCATCCAGAGAGAGGAGAAGACTGAATGGCATCCAAAGAGAAAAGAGAAAAAAGGCATACAGAGCACAGAGAAGACAGAAGGGCATTCCGAGAAAAGAGGACAGAAGGGCATCCAGAGAGAGGAGAGTACAGGAGAGCATCAGTAGAGAGAAGAGAACAGAAAGGCAACCAGAGAGATTAGAGGATAGAAGGGAATCCAAAGAGAGGAGAGGACAGAAGGGTATTCAAGAGAGGATAGGACAGAAGGGCATCCTGAGAGATGAGAGGACAGATGGGAATCCAGTGATAGGATAGCACAGAAGGGCATCCTGAGAGAGGAGAAATCAGAAGGGCATCCAGAGATAGGAGAGGACAGAAGCACATCCAGAGAGAAAAGACAACAAAAGTGCATCAGGAGAGAGGAGAGGACAGAAGGGCATCCAAGGAGAGGAGAGAACACAAGGGCAAGTAGAGAAATGAGAGAACAGAAGATCATACAGTGAGAGAATAGAACAGAAGGGCATCCAGAGAGATGAGAGGACAGAACAAAATCTAGAGAGAGGAGAGAACAGAAGGGCATCCATCAAGAGGAGAAGACAAAAAGGCATTCAGAGAGATTAGAGAACAGAAGGGCCTCCAGAGAGAGGCGAAGACAGAAGGGCATTCAGAGATAGGAGAGGACAGAAGGGCATCCAAAGAGAAGAGAACAGAAGGGCATCCAGAGACATGAGAAGACAGAAGAGCATCCAGAGAGAGGAAAGTACAGAAAGGCATCCAGAGAGAGGAGAGACCAAAGGGCATCCAGAGAGAGGAGAAGACAGAAGGGCATCCAGAGATGTAGGAAGCCGCTGTTAGCAGTGGCTATACATTTGCATTTCCAAGATGGCGCTGGCCGCGTGTCTTCTCCAGATGTAAACAATTATCTGTGCAGTTGCTAGGCTGATAGGCGTGCCAAAGTCACTGCCAATCCCGAGGCATAATATTGGGTGGTGAGCGAACAACCAATCAGAAGTGAATATGTCACTCTAGACTGTACTTAAGCCGGACCCCTTTCTCAGCTCTCCCCTTCTGCGCCTATCCGAGCTTCCCCACGTGTGTGAGAAAGATTAAAAAGCCTCGTTTTGCAGTAACTACCTAATCTCTGCGTCTCGTGCTTTCTCTCCCACGGATGCAAGGCTCGAGGGGGGCGCGTTAGACAGAGAGAGGAGAGGAAAGTAGGGGATCCAAAGAGAGGTCAGAACAGAAGGCCATCCAGATGGTGGAGAGAACCAAAGGGAATAAAATGAGAAAAGAGGACAGAAAGTCATCCAGAGAGAAGAGAGAACAGAAGAGCATCCAGATATCGGAGATGACAGAAGGGCATCCACAGAGAAGAGAAAAGAAGAGCATCCAGAGAGAGGAGAGAACAGAAGGGCATAACCAGGGAGAAGAGGACAAAAGGGCATCCACAGAGAGGGGAGAACAGAAGAGCATCGGGAGAGAGGAGCGAACAGAATGCCATCCAAGGAGAGGAGAAAACACAAGGGCAAGTAGAGAAATGAGAGAACAGAAGATCATCCATTGAGAGAAGAGAACAGAAGGGCATCCAGAGAGATGAGAGGACAGAAGAAAATCTAGAGAGAGGAGAGAACAGAAGGGCATCCATCAAGATGAGAAGACAGAAAGGCATCCAGAGAGAGGAGAGAACAGAAGAGCATCCAGAGACAGGGGAAGAAAGAAGGACATCTAGAGAAAAGAGAATACAGGAGAGCATCCAGAGAGAGGAGAGGACACAAGGGCATTCATAGAGATGAGAGAACAGAAGAGCATCCATAGAGAGAAGAGAACAGAAGGGCATCAAGAGTGATGAGAGGACAGAAGGGAATCTAGAGAGAGGAGAGATCAGAAGGGCATCCAGAGAGAGGAGATGACAGAGGGGCATCCAGAGCGAGGAGAGTACAGAAGGGCATCCTGAGAGAGGAGAATACTGAATGGCATCCCGAGAGAGGAGAAGACATAAGGGCATCCGGAGAGTGGAGTGAACAGAAGTGCATTCAGAGAGAGGACAGAACAGAACAGCATCCACAGAGAGGAGAGAACATAAGGGCATCCAGAATAAAGAGAGGACAGAAGAGCATCCACTGAGAGGAGAGAACAGAAGAGCATCCCAAGAGAGCAGAGAACAGAAGGGCTTCCGGAGAAAGGAGAGGACGGAAGGGCATCCAGTGAGATGATAGAACAGATGATCATCCATAGAGAGAAGTGAACAGAAACGCATCCAGAGAGATGAGAGGACAGAAAAGAATCTAGAGAGAGGATTAATGTGAAGGGCATGTGGAGAGATGAGAAGACAGAAGGGCATTCATGGAGAAGTGAAAACAGAACGACATCAAGAGAGAAGAGAAGACAGAAGGGCATCCAGAGAGAGGGAAGAAAAAGAGGGCATCCAGAGAGAGGAGAAGACAGAAGGGCATTTAGGGAGAGAAGAGGACATAAGGGCATCCAACAAGATGAGAGAACAGATGATCTTCCATAGAGAGGAGAGAACAGAAAGGCATGCCGAGAGATGAGTGAACTGAAGATCATCCAGAGAGAGAAGAGAACACATGGGCATCCAGAGAGAGGAGAGTACAGAAGAGAATATAGAGAGAGGGGAGTACAGAAGAGAATATAGAGAGAGGAGAGAACAGAAGGGCATCCAGATAGAGGAGAGAAGAGAAGGGCATAAAAAGAGAGGAGAGGACAGAAGGGCATCCAGAGAGAGGAGTAGAAGTAAGAGCATCCAGAGTGAGGAGAGAAAAGAAGGGCATCCATAGAGAGTACAGAACAGAAGGGCATCCAGAGAGAGGCGAAGACAGAAGGTCAGCCAGTGAGCTGAGAGGACAGAAGGGCATTCAGAGAGAAGAGAACAGAAGGGCATCCAGAGAGAGAAAAATAAATAACGGCATCCAGAGAGAGGAGAGAACAGAAGGGCATCCAGAGAGAGGATAGAACAGAAGGGCAAACAGAGAGAGGAGAAGACACAAAGGCATCCAGAGAGAGTTGAGGACAGAAGGATATCCGGAGAGAGGAGAGAACAGAAGGACATATGGGGAGAGGAGAGAACAGAAGGGCATCCAGAGAACGGAGAGAACAGAAGAACTTCCAGAGAGAGGATAAAAGAGAAGGGCATCCAGAGGGAGGAGCGACCAGAAGGGCATCCAGAGAGAGGAGAAGACAGAAGGGCATTCAGAGAGATGAGAGGACAAAAGGGCATCCAGAGAGAAGAGAAGAAATAAGGGCATCTGGAGAGAGGAGAGAACAGAAGGGCATCCAGAGAGAGGACAGAACAGAATGGCAGACAGAGAGAGGAGAGGACAGAAGGGCATCAGGAGACAGAAGTGGACCGTAGGGCATCCAGAAAGTAGAGACAAAATAAGGCCATCCCGACAGACAAAAGAACAGAAGGACATCCAGAGACAGGAGAAGATTGAAGGGCTTCCAGGGAGAGGAGAGAAGAGAAAGGCATCAGGAGAGCAGAGAAGACAGAAGGGTATTCAGTGAGAGGAGAAGAGAGAAGGGCATCCAGAGAGAGGGTAGAACAGAAGGGCATCCAGAGTGATGAGAGTACAGGAGAGAGCATCAGTAGAGAGAAGAGAACAGAAATGCAACCAGAGATTAGAATACAGAAGGGAATACAGAGAGAGGAGAGGATAAAAGGGCATCCAAGATAGGAGAGGACAGAAGGGCATCCCGAGAGAGGAGAGGACAGAAGGGCAACCAGAGATAGGAGTGACAGAAGGGCATCCAGAGAGAAGAGAACAGAAGTGCATCCAGAGAGAGAAGAAGACAGAAGGGCATCCAGAGAGAGGAGAGGACAGAAAGGCTTCCAAATTGATTAGAGAAGAGAAGGGCATCCAGAGAGAGGAGAAGACAGAAGGGCATGCAGAGAGTGGAGAGGAAAGAAGGGCATCAAGAGAGAGGAGAGAACAGAAAGGCATCCAGACAGTTGAGAGAATAGAAGGATATAAAAAGACAGGAGAGGACAGAAGGGCATCCACAGAGAGGGGAGAAAAGAAGAGCATCGGGAGAGAGGAGAGGGCAGAAGGGCAATGAAGGAGAAGGGAGAACACAAGGACAATTAGAGAAATGAGTGAACAGAAGATCATCCAGAGATAGAAGAGAACAGAATGGCATCCACAGAGATGAGAGGACAGAGGAAAATCTAGAGAGAGGAGAGACCAGCAGGGCATCCATCAAGAGGAGAAGACAGAAATGCATCCAGAGAAAGGAGAGAACAAAGGGCCTCCATAGATAGGAGAGGAAAGAAGGGCATCCGGAGAGGAGAGTGGACAGAAGGGCATCCAGATAGAAGAGAGAAAATAAGTGCATCCCGAGAGACGAGAAAACAGAAGGGCATCTAGAGAGAGGAGAAGATTGAATGGAATCCACAGAGTAGAGAACAGAAGGGCATCCAGGTAGATGAGTGTACAGGAGAGCATCCATAGAGGGAAGAGATCAGAAAAAGAACAAGAGAGATTTGAGGACAGCAGGGAATCCAGAGAGAGGAGAGGACAGAAGGGCATCCAAGAAAGGAGAGGACAGAAGGGCAACCAGAGAGAGGAGAGGACTGAAGGGCATCAAGAAAGAGGAGAGGACAGAAGGGCATCCAGAGAGAGGAGAAAACAGAAGTGCATCAAGAGAGAGGAGAAGACAGAAGAGAATCCAGAGAGAGGATAGTACAGAAAGGCATCTGGAGAGAGGAGAGATCAAAGGGCATCCAGAGAGAGGAGAGGACACAAGGGCATCCAGAGAGATGAGAGTACAGAAGAGCATCCAAAGAGAGAAGAGAACAGAAGGGCATCCAGAGAGATGAGCAGACAGAAGGGAATCTAGGGAGAGGAGAGATAAGAAGAACATGCAGAGAGAGGAGAGGACAGAAGGGCATCCAGAGAGAGTAGAGAAGAGAAGGGCATCCAGAGACGAGAATACCGAAGGGCATCCAGAGAGAGGAGAAGATATAAGGGCATCGGGAGAGAGGAGAGAACAGAAGGACATCCAGAGAGAGAACAGAACAGAAGGGCATCCAGAGAGAGGAGAAGACAAAATGGCATCCAGAGAGAGGAGAGGACAGAAGGACATCTAGAGAGAAAAGATAACAAAAGGGCATCGGGAGGGAGGAGAGGACAGAAGGGCATTCAATGAGAGGAGAGAACACAAGGGCAAGTAGAGAAATGAGAGAACAGAATATCATCCAGTGAGAGAAGAGAACAGAAGGGCATCCAGAGAGATGAGAGGACAGAAGAAAATGTAGAGAGAGGAGAGCAAGAAGGGCATCCATCAAGAGGAGAAGACAAAAAGGCACTCAGAGAGATTAGAGAACAGAAGGGCCTCTAGAGAGAGGCGAAGACAGAAGGGCATTCAGAGATAGGAGAGGACATAAGGGCATCCAAATAGAAGAGAACAGAAGGGCATCCAGAGAGATGAGAATGCAGAAGAGCATCCAGAGAGAGGAAAGTACAGAAAGGCATCCAGAGAGAGGAGAGACTAAAGGGCATCCAGAGAGAGAAGAAGACAGAATGGCATCCAGAGAGAGGAGAGGAAAGAAGGGCATCCAAAGAGAGGTGAGAACAGAAGGCCATCCAGATGGTGGAGAGAACCGAAGGGAATAAAATGAGAAAAGAAGACAGAAAGTCATCCAGAGAGAGGAAAGAACAGAAGGGCATCCAGATATCAGAGATGACAGAAGGGCATCCAGAGAGGAGAGAAAAGAAAGGCATCCAGAGAGAGGAGAGAACAGAAGGACATAACCTTGGAGGAGAGGACAGAAGGGCATCCACAGAGAGGGGAGAACAGAAGAGCATCAGGAGAGAGGAAAGAACAGAATGCCATCCAAGGGGAGGAGAGAACACAAGGGTAAGTAGAGAAATAAGAGAACAGAAGATCATCCATTGAGAGAAGAGAACAGAAGGGCATCCAGAGAGATGAGAGGACAAAAGAAAATCTAGAGAGAGGAGAGAATAGAAGGGCATCCATCATAGGAGAAGACAAAAAGGCATTCAGAGAGATTAGAGAACAGAAGGGCCTCCAGAGCTAGAAGACACAAGAGCATTCAGAGATAGGAGAGGACAGAAGGGCATCAGGAGAATGG
>NW_023045901.1:40649-109226 GCF_011762505.2 Arvicanthis niloticus
CTCTCTCTGGATTCCCTTCTTTCTTCTCCTCTCTCTGGATGCCCTTCTGTACTCTTTTCTGTGGATGCGCTACTTTCCTCTCCTCTCTCTGAATGCAATCTGCTTTCTCTTCTCTCTGGAGGCAATTCTGTCCTCTACTCTCTCTGGCCGCCTTTCTGTCTCCTCCTATCTTCCGATGCCCTTCTGTCTTCTACTCTTTCTGGATGCACTTCTGTTCTCTGCTCTCTCTAGATGCCCTTCTGTCCTCTGCTCAATCTGGATGCCATTCTGTTCTCTTCTCTCCCGGATGCCCTTCTGTCCTCTCTTCTCTCAGGATTCCCATCTGTCCTCTTCTCCATCTGGATGCCTTCTCTTCTTCTCTTTCCAGATGCTCTTCTGTGCTCTCCTCTCTCTGGAAGCCCTTCTCATTTCTCCTCTCTCTGGATGCCCTTCTGTCCTCTCCTCTCTCTGGGTGCCCTTCTTTGTTTTCCTCTCTTTGGATCCTCTTATGTTCTCTCCTTTTTCTGGATGTCCTTCTGTCTTCTCGGCTCTCTGAATTTTCTTCAGTTCTCTCCTATCTCTGGATGCTTTTTTGTCTTCTCCTCTTTCTAGATGCCCTTCTGAACTCTCCTCTCCATGGATGCCCTTCTGATCTCTCCTCTCTCCGGATGCCCTTCTGTTCTCTCCTCTCTCTAGATGCCCTTCTGTCTTCTCCTCTCGCTGTAAGGATTTCTGTTCTCTCCTCTCTCTGGATCCCTTCTGTCCTCTCCTCTCTCTGGATGCCCTTCTTTGCTCTCTTCCATCTGGATGCCCTTCTGTCTTCTCCTCTCTCTAGATGCCCTTCTGTCTTCTCCTATCTCCCGATGACCTTCTGTTTTCTCTTATTTCTGGATGCCCTTCTTTTCTCTTCTATCTCTAGATGCCCTTCTGTACTCTCTTCTCTCTGGATGTCCTTCTGTTCTCTACTCTCCTGGGTGCACTGCTGTCCTCTCCTCTCTCAGGATGCCCGTCTGTCCTCTTCGCCATCTGGATGTCGTCTCTCTTCCCCTCTTTCCAGATGCGCTTCTGTGCTCTCCTCTCTCTGGAATTTCTTCCGTATTCTCTTCTCTCTGGATGCCCTTCTGTTCTATCCTCTCTCTGGATTCCCTTCTGTCCTCCCTCTCCTCTCCTCTCTCTGGGTGCCCTTCTGTATTCTCCTCCATCTGGATGCCCTTCTGTTTTCTCTTCTCTCTAGATGCCCTTCTGTACTCTTCTTTCTTTTGATGCCCTTCTGTCCTCTCCTCTCTCTGCATGCCCTTCTTTCTTCTCCTCTCTCTGCATGCCCTTCTGTCCTCTTCTCTCTCTGGATTTCCTTCTCTTCTCTCCTCTCTCTGGATGCAGTTTTGTTCTCTTCTCTCTACATGAACTTCTGTCATCTCATCTCTCTGGATGCCCTTATGTTCTCTCCTCTCTCTGGATGCCCTTCTGTCTTCTCCACTCTGTAAATGCCCTTCTGTTCTCTCCTCTTTCTGAGTGACCTTCTTTCTGCTCCTCTCTCTGTATGTTCTTCGGTTCTCTCCTGTCTCAAGATGCACTTCTGTCCTCCTTCTCTCTGGATACCCTTATCTTCTCTCCTCTCTCCAGATGCCCTTCTGTCCTCTCCTCCCTCTGAATTTTCTTCTGTCTTCTCGTCTATCTGGACGCCCTTCTGTTCTCTCCTCTCACTGGATGCCTTTCAGTTTTCTCCTCTCTCTGGATGCCCTTCTGTTCTATCTTCTCTCTGGATGCCCTCATTTACGCTCTTCTATCTGGATGCCATTCTGTCTGCACATCTCTCCGGATGCCCTTCTGTCCTCTCCTCTCTCTGGATGTCCTTTTATACTCTCATATCTCTGGTTGTCCTTCTGTCCTCTCCTCTTTATGGATGCTCTCAAGTTCTCCCATCTCTCTGGATGCCCTTGTGTTCCCTCCTATTTCTGGATGCCCTTCTGTCTTCTACTCTCTCTGCATGCCTTTCTGTTTTCTTCTCTCTCTAGATTTTCTTCTGTCCTCTCATCTCTCTGGATGCCCTTCTCTTCTCTCTATGGATGATCTTCTGTTCTCTCCTCTCTCTATATGCCATTCTGTTCTCTCCTTTCTCCAGATGCCCTTCTGTGCTCTCTGCTCACTGGATGACCTTCTGTTCTCTCCTCTATATGGATAGCCTTCTGTCCTCTCCTCTGTCTCGATGCCCTCTGTCTTCTCTCTCTGGATGATCTCCTGTCCTCTCCTCTTTCTCTATGCCCTTCTGTCCTCTCCTCTCTCTGGATTCCCTTCTGTCCTCTTATCTCTCTCTTTGCCCTTCTGTTCTCTTCTCACTATAGATGCTCTTCTGTCCTCTCATCTCTCTGGATGCCCTTCTGTTCTCTTCTCTCTCTGGATGATCTTCTGTTCTCTCATCTCTCTGGATGCCTTGTGTCCTCTCCTTTCTCTGGATGCCCTTCTGCCTTCTCTTCTCTCTGAATGCCCTTGTGTCCTATCCTCCTTCTGGATGCCCTTAAGTACTCTCCTCTCTCTTAATGCCCTTCTGGTCTCTCCTTTCTCTGGATGCCCTTCTGTACTCTCCTCTCTCTGGATGCCCTTCTCTTCTCTACTCTCTCCAGATGCCCTTCTGTCCTCTCCTCTCTCTATATGCCCTTCTGTTCTTTCCTCTCTCTGGATCTCCTTCTGTCCTCTCCTCTCCCTGGATGCACTTCTGTCTTCCCCTCTGTCTAGAAGTCCTTCAATCTTCTCCTCTGTCTGGATGCCCTTCTGTTCTCTTGTCCCTCGGGATGCCCTTATTTTGTCTCTACTATCTGGATGCCCTACGGTCCGCTCCTCTCTCCTGTTGCCATTCTGTCCTCTCCTATCTCTGAATGCTCTTCTGTCTTCTCCTCTCTCTGGATACCCTTCTATTCTCTCCTTTCTCCGGAAGAACTTCTGTTCTCTTCTCTCTCCAAATGTCCTTCTGTTCTCTCCTCTCTCTGGATATTCTTCTGACCTTAACTCTCCCTGGAGGCCTTTCTGTCTTCTCCTATCTCTGGATGCCCTTCTGTTCTGTCCTCTACATGGATGGCCTTCTGTTCTCTCCTCTCTCTGGATACCTTTATTTCTTCTACTCTCTCTGGATGCCCTTCTGTTCTCTTCTCTGTGGATGCCCTTCTGTCCTCTCATCTCTCTGGATGCCCTTCTGTTTTCTCTTCTCTCTGGATGCCCTTCTGTTTTCATCTCTCTATGGATGCCCTTTTATCTTCTCCTCTCTCTACATGCTTTTCTGTTCTCTCCTTTCTCTGGATGCCCTTCTGGTCTCTCCTCCCACTGGATGCCCTTATGTTTTATCCTCTCTCTGGATGTCCTTCTGTTCTCCCCTTTCTCTGAATGCACTTCTGTCCTCTACTCTCTCTGGATTTCTGTCTGTCCTCTCATATCTCTGGTTGCCCTTCTGTTCTCTTCTCTCTATGGATGCTCTCCCATTCTCTCATCTCTCTGGATGCCCTCCTGTTCCCTCCTATCTCTGGATGCCCTTCTGTCTTCTACACTCTCTGGATGACCTTCTGTTCTCTCCTCTCTCTGGATCCCTTTCTGTCTCCTCTTGATGTTTGCCCTTCTGTTCTCTCCTCTCTCTAGATTTTCTTCTGTCCTCTCATCTCTCTGGATGCCCTTCTGTTCTCTTCTCTCACTGGATGATCTTCTGTTCTCTCATTTCTATAATTGCCCTTGTGTCCTCTCCTCTCTTTGGATGTCCTTCTTTTCTCTCCTCTCTCCCGATGCTCTTCTGTTCACCCCTCTCTGTGGATGCCTTTCTGTTCTCTCTGCTCTCTGGATGCCCTACTTTCCTCTCCTCTCTCTGGATGCCTTTCTGTCTTCTCCTCTCTCTGAATTCCCTTTGTTCATTCCTCTCTCCAGATGCCTTTCTATACTTTCCTCCCTCTGGATGCCCTTCTGTTTTCTCCTCACTCTAGATGCCCTTCTGTTCTCTTCTCTCTGGAATCCCTTCTGTCCTCTCATCTCTCTGGATTCCCTTCTGTCCTCTAATCTTTTTGGATGACCTTCTGGTCTCTCCTCTCTCTGGATGCACTTCTGTCTTATTCTCTCTCTGGATGTACTTCTGTTCTCTTTTTTCTCTGCATGCCCTTCTGTCCTCTCCTCTGTCTGGATTTCCTTCTGTCCTCTCATATCTCTGGTTTCCCTTCTGTGCTCTTCTCTCTTTGGATGCTCTCCTGTTCTCTCATCTCCCTGGATGCCCTTCTGTTCCCTCCTATCTTTGGATGCCCTTCTTTCTTCTACTCTCACTGCATGCCCTTATGACTTCTCCGCACTCTGGATTCTTCTCTCCTATTTCTGGATGCCCTTCAGGCTACTCCTCTCTCTGGATGCCCCTCTGTTGTCTTGTCTCTCGGGATGTCCTTATGTTGTCTCTACTCTCTGGAAGCCCTTCGGTGCTCTCCTCTCTCCTGATGCCCATCTGTCTTCTTTTATCTCTGAATGCCCTTCTGTCTTCTCCTCTCTCTGGAGGCCCTTCTGTTCTCTAATCTCTCTGGATGCCTTTCTGTCTTCTCATCTTGATGGATGCCCTTCTGTTCTCTCCTCTCTCTAGATTTTCTTCTGTCCTCTCATTTCTTTGGATGCCCTTCTGTTCTCTTCTCTTACTGGATGATCTTCTGTTCTCGGATTTCTCTACTTGCTCTTGTGTTCTCTCCTCTCCTTGGATGCCCTTCTGTCTTCTCCTCTCTCCCAATGCTCTTCTGTTCTCCCCTCTCTGTGGTTGCCCTTCTGTCCTCTCTTTTTTTATGCCCTTCTGTTCTGTCTTCTCTCTGGATGCCCTTCTGTTCTCTCCTCTCTGGATGCCCTTCTGTCCTCTCCTCTCTTGGATGCCCTTTTATCCTCTCTCTGGATTCCGTTCTGTATTCTAATCTCTATGGTTGCCTTTTTGTTCTCTTCTCTCTATTGATGCTCTCCTGTACTCACATCTCTATGGATGCCCTTCTGTTCTCTCCTCTCTCAAGATGCCCTTCTGTCTTCCCTGCTCTCTGGATGACTTTCTCTTCTCTCCTCTCTCTGGAAGCCCTAATTTCCTCTCCTCTCTCTGGATACCGTTATGTCATCTCCTATCTCTGGATTCCATTTGGTGTCTCCTCTCTCCAGATGCCTTTCTGTACTTTCCTCTCTCTGGATGCCCTTCTGTCCTCTCCATTCTCTGGATTTCCTTCTGTCCTCTAATCTCTCTAGATGCCCTTGTGGTCTCTCCTTTCTCTGGATGCCCTTCTGGCTTATCCTCTCTCTGGATGTCCTTCTGTTCTCTCCTTTCTCTGCATGCCCTTCTGTCTTATCCTCTCTGGATTTCCTTCTGTCCTCTCATATCTCTGGTTGCCCTTCTATTCTCTTCTCTCTATGGATGCTCTCCTGTTCTCTCATCTCTCTGGATGCCCTTCTGTTAACTCCTATCTCTGGATGTCCTTCTGTCTTCTACTCTCACTGCATGCCCTTATGATTTCTCCACACTCTGGATGCCTTTTCTCTCCTCTCTCTGGATAACCTTCAGTCTTCTCCTCTCTCTGGATGCCTTTCTGTACTCTTGTATCTTGGGATGTCTTTATTTTGTCTCTACTCTCTGGATGCACTTCGGTCCTCTCCATTCTCCTGATGCCCTTCTGTCCTCTCCTATCTCTGAATGCCCTTCTGTCTTCTAGCTCTGGAGGCCCTTCTGTTCTCTAATCTCTCTGAATGCCTTTTTGTCTTCTCCTATGATGGATGCCCTTCTATTCTCTCCTCTCTCTAGATTTTCTTCTGTCCTCTCATCTCTCTGGATGCCTTTCTGTTCTCTTCTCTCAATGGATGATCTTCTGTTCTCTCATTTCTCTACTTACCCTTGTGTTCTCTCCTCCCCTTGGATGGCATTCTGTTCTCTCCTCTCTCCTGATGCTCTTCTGTTCTCCCCTCTCTGTGGATGCCCTTCTGTCCTCTCCTCCAAGGTTATGCCCTTCTGTTCTCTCCTCTCTCTGGATGCCTTTCTTTTCTCTCCTCTCTGGATGCCCTTCTGTCATCTCTGATATCTGGATGCCCTTCTGTTCTTTCCTCTCTCTGGATGACTTTCTGTCTTCTTTTCTCATTTTATTCCCTTCGGTTCTCTCCACCATCTGGATGGCCTTCTGTTCTCACCTCTCTTTGGATACCCTTCTTTCCTCTCCTCTCTCTGGATGCCATTCTGTCTTCTTCTCTCTCTGGATGCCCTTTGGTCTCTCCTCTCTCTGGATGCCTTTCTGTACTTTCCTCTCTCTGGATGCTCTTCTGTATTCTCATGTCTCTGGATGCCCTTCTGTTCTCTTCTATTTGGATGCCCTTCAGTCCTCTCCTATCTCTGAATGCCCTTCTGTCTTCTCCTCTCTCTGGAGGCCCTTCTGTTCTCTAAACTCTCTGAGTGCCTTTTTGTCTTCTCCTCTTGATGGATGCCCTTCTTGCTCTCCTCTCTCTACAATTTCTTCTGTCCTCTCATCTCTCTGGATGCCCTTCTGTTCTCTTCTCTCACTGGATGATATTCTGTTCTCTCATTTCTCTACTTGCCCTTGTGTTCTCTCCTCTCATTGGATGCCCTTCTGTCCTCTCCTCCCTCCCGATGCCCTTTTGTTATCTTTTCTCTCTAGATGTCCTTCTGTCCTCTCCTCTCTCTGGATGCCATTTTGTCTTCTCCTCTCTCTGGATGCCCTTCTGTTCTGTTCTCTCTCTGGATGTCCTTCTGTTCTCTCCTCTCTCCCGATGCCCTTATATCTTCTCCTCTCTCTGGATGCCCTTCGGTATTCTCGTCTCTGGATGCCCTTCTCTTCTCCACTCTCTCTGGATGCCCTTCTGTCCTCTCCTCTCTCTGCATGTTCTTCTTATCTCTCCTCTCCCTAGATTCCCTTCTGTCTGCTCATCTCTCTGGATGCCCTTCTGTTCTCTTCTCTCTTTGGATGCTCTTCTGTACTCTCATCTCTCTGGATGCCCTTGTGTCCTCTCCTCTCTCTGGATGCCCTTTGGTCTCTCCTCTCTCCAGATGCCTTTCTGTACTATCCTCTCTCTGGATTCTCTTCTGTCTTCTCCTCTCTCTTGATGCACTTCTGTTTTCTCCTCTCTCTGGATACCCTTCTGTCCTCTCCTCTTTCTTGATGCACTTCAGTCCTCTCCTCTCTCTGGTTGCCCTTCTGTCCTCTCCTTTCTTGGATGCCCTTCTGTCCTCTCCTCTCTCTGGATTCCCTGCTGTCCTCAAATCTCTCTTGTTCTTTTCCTGTTCTCTTCCCTCTATGGATGCTCTCCTGTAAACTCATCTACCTGGATGCCCTTCTGTTCTCTACTCTCTGTGGATTCCATTCAATCTTCTCCTCTCTCTAGATGCCCTTCTGTTTTCTCGTCTCTCGGGATGCACTTATTTTCTCTCTTCTATCTGGATGCCCTTCTGTCCGCTCTCCTCTCCGGATGCCCTTCTTTCCTCTCCTATCTATGGAGGCCCTTTTGTTCTCTCCTTTCTCTGGATGCATTTCTGTCTTCTCCTCTTGATGGATGCCCTGCTGGTCTCTCCTCTCTCTAGATTTTCCTCTGTCCTCTCATCTCTGTGGATGCCATTCTGTTCTCTTCTATCTCTGGATGATCTTCTGTTCACTCATTTCTCTAATTGTCCTTGTGTTCTCCCCTCTCCTTCATTGCCCTTCTGCCCTCTCCTCTCTCCCGATGCTCTTCTTTTCTCCACTCTCTGTGGATGCCCTTCTGTCCTCTCCTGTCTTTTTATATCCTTCTATTCTCTCAACTGTCTGGATGCCTTTCTGTTCTCTCCTCTCTCTTGATGCCCTTCTTTCCTCTCCACTCTCTGCATGCCCTTCTGTCTTCTCCTCTCTCTGGATGCCCTTCTCTTCTCTAATCAATTTGGAAGCCTTTCTGTCCTCTCCTCTCTCTGGATGCCCTTCTGTCTTCTCTTCTCTCTGGATGCCCTTCTGTCACTCCTATCTCTGGTTGCCCTTCTGTCCTCTCCTCTCTTGGGATGCCCTTCTGTCCTCTCCTATCTTGGATGCCCTTTTATCCTCTCCTCTCTCTGTATTCCCTTCTGTATTCTAATCTCTGGTTGCATTTCTGTTCTCTTCTCTCTACTGATGCTCTCTCCTGTACTCTCATCTCTCTGGATGCCCTTCTGTTCTACCCTCTCTCTGGATGCCCTTCTCTCTTCTCCTCTCACTGAATACCCTTCTGTCTTCTCTGCTCTCCTGATGCCTTTCTCTTCTCTCCTCTCCCTGGAAGCCCTTCAATCTTCTCCTCTCTCTGGATGTCCTTCTGTTCTTTTGTCTGTCGGGATGGCCTTATTTTGTCTCTACTTTCTGGATGCCCTACGGTCCACTTCTGTCTCCTGATGCCCTTCTGTCCTCTCCTCTCTCTGTCTGCCATTCTGTTCTGTCCTCTCTCTGGATGCCCTTTTTTTCTCTCCTCTCTCCAGATGCCCTTATTTCTTCTCTTCTCTCTGGATGCCCTTTTGTCCTCTCATCTCTCTGAATGCCCTTCTGTCTTCTCCTCTCTCTGGATGCCCTTCTGGTCGCTCCTCCCTCTGGATGCCCTTCTCTTTTATCCTCTCTCTGGAAGTCCTTCTGTTCTCTCCGTTCTCTGGATGCCCTTCTGTTCTCTCCTCTCCCCACATGTCCTTCTGTTCTCTCCTCTCTCCGGATATCCTTCTGTCCTCAACTCTCTCTGGATGCCTTTCTGTCTTCTCCTCTCTCTGTTTGCCCTTCTGTTCTGTCCTCTCTCTGGATGCCCTTCTGTTCTCTCCTCTCTCTGGATGCCGTTATTTATTTTTCTCTCTCTGGATGCCCTTCTGTTCTCTTCTCTCTGAATGCCCTTCTGTCCTCTCAGCTCACTGGATGACCTTCTGTCTTCGCCTCTCTCTGGATGCCCTTCTGTTATTTCCTTTCTCTGGATGCACTTCTGTCCTCTCCTCTCTCTGGATGCCCTTATGTTTTATCCTCTCTCTGGATGTCCTTCTGTTCTCTCCTTTCTCTGCATGCACTTCTGTCCTCTACTCTCTCTGGATTTCCTTCTGTCCTCTCATATCTCTGGTTGCCCTTCTGTTCTCTTCTCTCTATGGGTGCTCTCCTCTTCTCTCATCTCTCAGGATGCCCTTCTGTTCCCTCCTATCTCTGGATGCCCTTCTGTCTTCTACTCTCTCTGGATGCCCTTCTGTTCTCTCCTCTCTTGATGCCTTTCTGTCTTCTCCTCTTGATGGTTGCCCTCATGTTCTCTCCTCTCTCTATATTTTCTTCTGTCCTCTCATCTGTATGCACTTCTGTTCTCTTCTCTCACTAGATGATATTCTGTTCTCTCATTTCTCTAATTGCCCTTGTGTCCTGTCCTCTTATTGGATGCCCTTCTGTTCTCTCCTCTCTCCCGATGCTCTTCTGTTCACCCCTCTCTGTAGATGCCTTTCTGTATTTTTCTCTCATTTTATGCCCTTCTGTTCTCTCCTCTCTCTGGAAGCTCTAATTTCCTCTCCTCTCTCTGGATGCCCTTATGTCTTCTCCTCTCTCTGGATTCCCTTTGGTTTCTCCTCTCTCGAGATGCCTTTCTGTACTTTCCTCTCTCTGGATGCTCTTCTGTCCTATCCATTCTCTGGATTCCCTTCTGTCCTCTAATTTCTCTGGATGCCCTTGTGGTCTCTCCTCTCTCTAGATGCCCTTCTGTCTTACCCTCTCTCTGGATGTCCTTCTGTTCTCTCCTTTCTCTGCATGCCCTTCTGTCTTATCCTCTCTCTGGATTTCCTTCTGTCCTCTCATATCTTTGGTTGCCCTTCTGTGCTCTTCTCTCTTTGGATGCTCTCCTGTTCTCTCATCTCTCCTGGATGCCCTTCTGTTCCATCCTATCTCTGGATGCCCTTCTGTCTTCTACTCTCACTGCATGCCCTTATGATTTCTCCACACTCTGGATGCCTTTTCTTCTCTCCTCTCTCTGGATGCCCTTCAGTCTTCTCCTCTCTCTGGATGCCTTTCTGTTACTCTTGTCTCTTGGGATGTCCTTATTTTGTCTCTACTCTCTGGATGCCCTTCGGTCCTCTCCTCTCTCCTGATGCCCTTTTGTCCTCTCCTATCTCTGAATGCCCTTCTGTCTTCTCCTCTCTCTGGAGGCCCTTCTGTTCTCTAATCTCTCTGAATGCCTTTTTGTCTTCTCCTGTTGATTGATGCCCTTCTGTTCTCTCCTCTCTCTAGATTTTCTTCTGTCCTCAATGCTCTCTGGATGCCTTTCTGTCTTCTCCTCTCTCTGGATGCCCTTCTGTTCTGTACTCTCTATGGATGCCCTTCTTTTCTCTCCTCACTCTGGATGCTCTTACTTCTACTCCTCTCTCTGGATGCCCTTCTGTCCTCTCCTCTCTTTTTATGCCCTTCTCTTCTCTCCTCTATCTGGATGCCCTTCTGTTCTCTCCTCTCTCTATATTCTCTTCTGTACTCCACTCTCTCTATATTCTCTTCTGTACTCTCCTCTCTCTGGATGCCCATGTGTTCTCTTCTCTCTCTGGATGATCTTCAGTTCACTCATCTCTCGGCATGCCTTTCTGTTCTCTCCTCTCTATGGAAGATCATCTGTTCTCTCATCTTGTTGGATGCCCTTGTGTCCTCTTCTCTCCCTAAATGCCCTTCTGTCTTCTCCTCTCTCTGGATGCCCTCTTTTTCTCCCCTCTCTCTGGATGCCCTTCTGTCTTCTCTTCTCTCTTGATGCCCTTCTGTTTTCACTTCTCCATGAATGCCCTTCTGTCTTCTCATCTCTCTACATGCCCTTCACATTAATCCTCTCTCTAGATTCTTTTCTGTCCTCTCATCTCTCTGGATGCGTTTCTGTTCACTTCTCTCTATGGACGATCATCTGTTCTATCATCTCACTGGATGCCCTTCCGTCCTCTCCTTTCTCCGGAAGCCCTTCTGTTCTCTGCTCTCTTGGGATGCCCTTCTGTTCTCTCCTCTCAGTGGATGCTCTTCTGTCCTCTCTTTATTCTGGATGCCCTTATGTTCTCTCCTCTCTGTGGATGCTGTTCTGTTCTGTCCTCTCTCTGAATGCACTTCTGTTCACTCCTCTCTCCGGATGCCCTTATGTCTTCTCCTCTCTCGGGATGCCCTTCTGTACTCTCCTCGCTCTGGATGACCCTCTGTCATCTCCTCTCTCTGGATGCCCTTCTGATCTCTCCTCTCTCTAGATTCCCTTCTGTCCTCTCATCACTCTTGATGCCCTTCTGTTCTCTTCTCTCTATGGATGCTCTTCTGTTCTCTCATCTCTATGAATGCCCTTGTGTCCTCTCCTCTCTCTGGATGCTCTCCTGTATTCTCTTTTCTCTAGATGTCCTTCTTTCTTCCCCTGTCTCTGGATGCTCTTCTGTTCTCTCCTCTCTCTGGATGCCTTTCTGTCTTCTCATCTTGATGGATGCCCTTCTGTTCTCTCCTCTCTCTAGATTTTCTTCTGTCCTCTCATCTCTCTGGATGCCCTTCTGTTCTCTTCTCTCAATGGATGATCTTCTGTTCTCTCATTTCTCTACTTGCCCTTGTGTTTTCTCCTCTCCTTGGATGGCATTCTGTTCGCTCCTCTCTCCCGATGCTCTTCTGTTCTCCCCTCTCTGTGGATGCCCTTTTGTCCTCTTCTCCCTGGTTATGCCCTTCTGTTCTCTCCTCTCTCTGGATGCTCTTCTTTTCTCTTCTCTGTGGATGCCCTTCTGTCATCTCCGATATCTGGATGCTCTTCTGTTCTCTCTTCTCTCTGGATGACTTTCTGTCCTCTTTTCTCATTTTATTCCCTTTGGTTCTCTCCACTATCTGGATGGCCTTCTGTTCTCACCTCTCTTTGGATCCCCTACTTTCCTCTCCTCTCTCTGTCTAACGCGCCCCCCTCGAGCCTTGCATCCGTGGGAGAGAAAGCACGAGACGCAGAGATTAGGTAGTTACTGCAAAACGAGGCTTTTTAATCTTTCTCACACACGTGGGGAAGCGCGGAGAGGCGTGGAAGGGGAGAGCTGAGAAAGGGGTCCGGCTTAAGTACAGTCTAGAGTGACATATTCACTTCTGATTGGTTGTTCACTCACCACCCAATATTATGCCTCGGGATTGGCAGTGACTTTGGCACGCCTATCAGCCTAGCAACTGCGCAGATAATTGTTTACATCTGGAGAAGACACGCGGCCAGCGCCATCTTGGAAATGCAAATGTATAGCCACTGCTAACAGCGGCTTCCTACATCTCTGGATGCCCTTCTGTCTTCTCCTCTCTCTGGATGCCCTTTGGTCTCTCCTCTCTCTGGATGCCTTTCTGTACTTTCCTCTCTCTGGATGCTCTTCTGTCTTCTCATGTCTCTGGATGCCCTTCTGTTCTCTTCTCTTTGGATGCCCTTCTGTCCTCTCCTATCTCTGAATGCCCTTCTGTCTTCGCCTCTCTCTGGAGGCCCTTCTGTTCTCTAATCTCTCTGAATGCCTTTTTGTCTTCTCCTCTTGATGGATGCCCTTCTGTTCTCTCCTCTCTCTAGATTTTGTTCTGTCCTCTCATCTCTCTGGATGCCCTTCTGTTCTATTCTCTCACTGGATGATCTTCTGTTCTCTCATTTCTCTACTTGCCCTTGTGTTCTCTCCTCTCCTTGGATGCCCTTCTGTCCTCTCCTCTCTCCCGATGCACTTTTGTTGTCTTTTCTCTCTGGATGTGCTTCTGTCCTCTCCTCTCTCTGGATGCCATTTTGTCTTCTCCTATCTCTGGATGCCCTTCTGATTTCTCCTCTCTCAGGATGCCCTTCTGTGCTATCCTATCACTGGATTCCCATCTGTCCTCTCCTCTCTCAGGATGCCCTTCTGTCCTATCCTCTCTTGAATACCCTTCTGTCCTCTCCTCTCTTTGGATTCCCTTCTGTCCTCTAATCTCTCTGGTTGCCTTTCTGTTCTCTTCTCTCTACTGATGCTCTCCTGTACTCTCCTCTCTCTGGATGCCCTTCTGTCCTCTTTTCTCTCGGAATGCCCTTCTGTCTTCTCTGTGCTCTGTATGCCTTTTTTCTCTTTTCTCTTTGGATGCCATTCAGTCTTCTCCTCTCTCTGGATGCCCTTATGTTCTCTCCTCTCTGTGGATGCCCTTCAGTCTTCTCCTCTCTCTGGATGCGCTTGTGTTTTCTCGTCTCTCCGGATGCCCTTATTTTCTCTCTTCTATCTGGAAGTCCTTCTGTCTGATCCTCTCTCCGGATGCCCTTCTGTTCTCTTCTATCTCTGGATGCCCTTCTGTCTTCTACACTCTCTGGATGCCCTTCTGTTTTCTGCTTTCTCTGGATGCCTTTCTGCGTTCTCCTCTTGATGGATGCTCTTCTGGTCTCTCCTCTCTCTAGATTTTCTTCTGTCCTCTCACCTCTCTGGATGTCCTTCTGTTCTCTTCTCTCTCTGGATGATCTTCTGTTCTCTCATTTCTTTAATTTTGCTTGTGTCCTCTCCTCTCCTTGGATGCTCTTCTGTCCTCTCCTCTCTCCCGATGCTCTTCTTTTCTCCCCTCTCTGTGGATGCCATTCTGTCCTCTCCTCTCTTTTTATGTTCTTCTGTTCTCTCCTCTCTCTGGATGCTCTTCTGTTCTCTCCTCTCTCTTGATGCTCTTCTTTCCTCTTCTCTCTCTGGATGCCCTTCTGTCTTCTCCTCTCTCTGGATGCCCTTCTGTTCTCTTCTCTCTGGATGCCCTTCTGTCACTCCTATCTCTGGATGTTCTTCTGTCCTCTCCTCTTTCAGAATGCCCTTCTGTCTTCTCCTCTCTCTGGATGCACTTCTGTTCTCTTCTCTCTGGATGCCCTTCTGTCACTCTTATCTCTGGATGTCCTTCTGTCCTCTTCTCTCTCTGGATGATCTTCTTTTCTCTCATTTCTTTAATTTTGCTTGTGTCCTCTCCTCTCCTTGGATGCTCTTCTGTCCTCTCCTCTCTCCCGATGCTCTTCTTTTCTCCCCTCTCTGTGGATGCCATTCTATCCTCTCCTCTCTCTGGATTCCCTCCTGTCTTCTAATCTCTCTGGTTGTCTTTCTGTTCCCTTCTCTTTATTGATGCTCTCCTGTACTCTCATCTCTCTGGATGCCCTTTTGTTCTCTCCTCTCTCTGGATGCTTTTCTGTCTTCTCCTCTCACTGAATGCCCTTCTGTCTTCTACGCTCTCTGGATGTCTTTCTCTTCTCTCCTCTCTCTGGATGCCCTTCAGTCTTCTCCTCTCTATGGACGCCCTTCTGTTCTCTCCTGTCTCTGGATGTCTTTATGTTCTCTCCTCTCTCTGGATGTCCTTCTGTCCTCAACTCTCTCTGGATGCCTTTCTGTCCTCTCCTCTCTCTGGATTACCTTCTGTTCTGTTCTCTCTCTGGATGTCCTTCTGTTCTCTCCTCTCTCCAGATGCCCTTATTTCTTCTCATCTCTCTGGATGCCCTTCAGTCTGCTCCTCTCTCTGGATGCCCTTATGTCTTCTCCTCTCTCCGGATGCCATTATGACTTCTCCTCTCTGGATGTCCTTCGGTATTCTCCTCTCTCTGGATGCCCTTCTGTACTCTCCTCTCTCTGGATGCCCTTCTGTCTTCTCCTCTCTCTGGATGCACTTCTGATCTCTCCTCTCTATGGATGCTCTTCTGTTCTCTCAACTCTCTGGATGCCCTTGTGTTCTCTCCTCTTTCTGGATTCCTTCTTGTCCTCTCCTCTCCCTGCATGCCCTTCTATTCTCTCCTCTATCCGGATGCCCTTCTGTCTACTCTTCAGTCAGGATGCCCTTCTGTATTCACTTTTCTATGAATGCCCTTCTGTCTTCTCATCTCTCTACATGCCCTTAAGTTTTCTCCTCTCTCTAGATTCCCTTCTGTCCTCTCATATCTCTGGATGCACTTCTGTTCTCTTCTCTCTATGGATGCGCTTCTGTTCTCTCATCTATCTGGATGCCCTTGTGTCCTCTCCTCTCTCTGGATGCTCTTCTATTCTCTCCTCTCTCTGGATGCCTTTCTATCTTTTCCTCTCTCTGGATGCCCTTCTGTTCGCTCCTCTCTCAGAACTTCCTTTTGTACTCTCCTTTTTCTGGATGCATTTCTGTTCTCTCCTCTCTCCAGATGCCCTTCTGTTCTCTTGTATTTCCAGAAGCTTTTCTGTCCTTTCCTCTCTCTGGATGCTCTTCTGTTCTCTCCTCTCTCTGGATGACCTTCAGTTCTCTCCTCTTTCTGGATGCCCTTCTGTCTTCTCACTCTAAATGCCCTTCTGTTTTCTACTCTCTCTGGATGCCATTCAGACCTCTCATCTCTGGAGGTCCTTCTGTATTCTCCTTTTTCTGGGTGCACTTCGGTGCTCCTCTCTCTCTGGATGCCCTTCTGTCCTCTCCTCTCTCTGATGCCCTTCTGTATTCTACTCTCCCTTGATGCCCTTCTGTCTTCTTCTCTTTCTGGATGCCCTTCTCTTCTCTCCTATCTCTGGATGACCTTCTGTCCTCTCCACTGTCCGGATGACCTTCATTCTCTCCCTCTGGAAGCCCTTTAGTTCTCTCCTCTCTCTGGATGCAATTCTGTCCTCTCCTCTCTATGTATGCCCTTCTGTTTTCTCCTCTATCCAGATGCCTTTCTGTCCTCTCTGCTCTCTAGATGCCCTTCTGCATTCTCCTCTCTCTGGAGGCCCTTCTGTCCTCACCTCTCCCTAGATGCAATTTTGTTCTCTCCTCTCTAGATGCCCTTCTGTCTTCTCCTCTCTCAGGATGACCTTCTGTTCTCTCTTTTCACCGGATGCCCTTCTGTCCTCTCTTCTATCTGAATGCCCTTATGTCCTCTCATCTCTCTGGATGCTCTTCTATTCTCTTCTTCTCCTAATGCCCTTCTGTCCTCTCTGCTCTCTTGATGCCCTTCTGTATTCTCCTATCTCTGGATGCCCTTTTGTTCTCTCCTCTCACTAGATTCTCTATTATCCTCTCATCTCTCTGGATTCCCTTCTGTTCTCTGCTCTCTCTGGATGCCATTCGGTTCCCTCCACACTCAGTATACCCTTCTGTCCTCTATCTGTCTGGATCACTTTCTGTCCTCTCCTCTCTCCAGATGACCTTCTGTACTCTCCTCTCTCTGTATATCTTTCTGTTCTCCTCTTCTCTCTGGAAATTCGTCTGTACTCTTCTCTCTCTGGATGAACTTCTTTCTTCTCCTCTCTTCGGATGCCCTTCTCTCCTCTCCTCTCCCTGGATACCCTTCTGTCTTGTCCTCGCTCTGGATGCCCTTCTGTCCTCTCCTCACACTGGATGCCCTTCTGTCCTCTCCTCTCTCTTGATGCCCTTCTGTACTCTCCTCTACCTGGATGCCCTTCTGTACTCTACTTTCTCTGGATGCCCTTCTGTACTCTCCTCTCTCTGGATGCCCTTCTATCCTCTCCTCTCTCTGGATGCTCTTCTGTTCTCTCCTCTCTCCAGACGACCTTCTGTCTTCTCCTCTCTCTGTATATCCTTCTGTTCTCCTCTTCTCTCTGGAAGTTCGTCTGTACTCTTATCTCTCTGGATGAACTTCTTTCTTCTCCTCTCTTCGGATGCCGTTCTGTTCTCTTCTCTCTCCAGATGCCTTCTATCTTCTCCTCTCTCTGGATGCTTTTCTGTTCTCTTCTCTCTCTAGATTCTCTTCTTTCCTTTCATTTCTCTGGATGCCCTTCTGTTCTCTTTTCTCTCTGGATGCCCTTCTGTTCCCTCCTCTTCTGGATTCCCTTCTGTTCTCTCTTCTATCCAGATGCCCTTCTGTCCTCTCTGCTCTCTAGATGCCCTTCTGTATTCTCCTATCTCTGGAGGCCCTTCTGTCCTCACCGCTCTCTAGATGCTCTTCTGTTCTCTCCTCTCTCTGGATGCCCTTCTTTCTTCTCCTCTCGTTGGATCACCTTCTGTCTTCTCTCTGGATGCCATTCTGTCTTGTCCTCTCTCTGGATGCCCTTCTGTAATCTCCTCTCTCTTGATGCCCTTCAGTTCTCTCCTCATTTTGGATGCCTTTCTGTCTTCTCCTCACTCTAAATGCCCTTCTGTTTTCTCCTCTCTTTGGAGTCCATTCGGACCTCTCATCTCTAGATGTCTTTCTGTATTCTCCTCTTTCTGGGTGCACTTCTGTGCTCTACTCTCTCTGGATGCCTTTCTGTCCTCTCCTCTCTTTGATGCCCTTCTTTGTTCTACTCTCCGTGGATTCACTTCTGTCTTCTTCTTTTTCTGGATGCCCTTCTGTTCTCTCCTAACTCTGGATGACCTTCTGTCCTCTCCACTGTCTGGATGAACTTATTTCTTCTTCCTCTGGATGCCCTTCGCTTCTCTCCTGCCTCTGGATGCCCTTCTCTTCTCTCCACTCTCAGGATGCCCTTCTGTCCTCTCCTCTCTATGTATGCTCTTCTGTTTTCTCCTCTATCTGGATGCCCTTCTGTCCTCTCCTCATTCTGAATGCTCTTTTGTTCTCTCCACTCTCTGATGCCCTCCTGCTTCTCTCTCCAAATGCCTTTCTGTCCTCTCCTCTCCCAGAATACCCTTTTATCTTCCTTCTGTCCTCTCCTCCCTTTGGATGCCCTTCTGTCTTCAACTCTCTATGGATGCTCTTCTGTTCTCTCCTCTTTCTTGAGGCATTTCTGTTCTTTCCTCTCCCAGATGCCTTCTGTCTTCTCCTCTCTCTGGATGCCCTATGGTTCTCTCCTCTCTGTGGATACCCTTCTGTCCTCTCCTATCTCTGGATGCCCTTCTGTTCTCTCCTCTAACTAGATTCCCTTCTATTTTCTCCTTTCTCCGGATGCCCTTCTGTCTTCTCTCTCTGGATGCCCTTCTGTTCATTCCTATCTCTGAATGACCTTTTGTTCTCTCCTCTCTCTGGATGCCCATTTGTCCTCTCCTCTTTCTGGATGCATTTATGTTCTCTCCTCTCTCCAGATGCCATTTTGTTCTCTCCTCTCTCCGGAAGATTTTCTGTCCTCTCCTCTCTCTAGATGCCCTTCTGTCCTCTCCTCTCTCTGTATTACCTTCTGTTCTCTCCTCGCTCTGGATGCCCTTCTGTCTTCTCCTCAGTCTAATTGCCCTCCTCTCTTTTCCTCTCTCTGGATGCCCCTCTATTCTCTTCTCGCTCATGATGCGTTTCTGTCCTCTCTTCTCTCTGATGCCCTTCTGTATTCTCATCTCCCTGGATGCCCCTCGGTCTTCTGCTCTTTCTGGATGCCCTTCTGGTCTATCCTCTCTCTGGATACCTTCTGTCCTCTCCTTTTTCTGGATGCCCTTCTGTCCTCTATCTCTCTCTGGATGCCCTTCTGTTCTCTCCTCACTCCAGATACCCTTCTGTTATCTAATCTCTTTGGATGCCCTTCTGTCTTCTCCTCTCTCTGGATGCTTTTCTGTTCTTTCCTCACTCCGAATGCACTTATGTCCTTCCCTCTCTCTGAATGCCCTTCTATTCTCTCCTCTCCCTCGATGCCCTTCTGTCTTCTCCCCTCTCAGGATGCCCTTCTGTTTTCTCTTCTCTCTGGATGCCCTTCTGTCTTCTCCTCTCTCTGGATGCCCTTCTCTTCTCTCCTCTCTCTGGATGCCCTTCTGTCTTCTCCACTCTCTGGATGCCCTTCTGTTTTCTCTTCTCTCTAGATGCCCTTCTGTCTTCTCTCTCTGGATGCCCTTCTGTTCTCTCCTCTATGTGGATGCCCTTCTGTCCTCTCATATCTCTGGATGCCCTTCTATTCCCCCCTCTCACTGGATACCCTTCTATTTTCTCCTTTCTCCAGATGCCCTTCTGTCTTCTCATCTCTCTGGATTCCCTTCTGCCTTCTCCTCTCTCAGGATGCCTTTCTGTTCTCTCCTCTCTCTGGATGCCCTTCTGTCTTCTCCTAAATCTGGATGCTCTTCTGTCCTCTAATCTCACTGGATGCTCTTCTGTTTTCTCCTATCTATGGATGCCCTTCTGTTCTTTCCACTTTCTGAATGACCTTTTGTTCTCTCCTCTCTCTGGATGCTCTTTGGTGTTCTCCTATCTCTGGATGCCTTTTGTTCTCTCCCCTGTATGACTGCCCTTCTGTATTTACTCTCTCTGGATCCCCTTCTGTTCTCTCCTCTCTCCAGATGCCCTTCTGTCCTCTCTTCTTTCTGGATATCCTTGTGTTTTCTCCTCTCTCTTGATGCCCGTCTGTTCTTTCCTCTCTCTAGATTCCCTTCTGTGCTTTCATCTCTCTGGATGCCATTCTGTTCTCTTCTCTCTCTGGATATGCTTTTGTTCTCTCATCTCGCTGGAAGCCATAGTGTACTCTCCTTTCTATGGATGCCCATTGTCTTCTCCTCTCTCTGGATTTCCTTCTGTCTTCTCCTCTCTCTGGATGCCATTCTGTTCTCTTCTTGTTCTCAATGCCTTTCTGTCCTCTCCTCTATCTGATGAACTTCTATGTTCTCCTATTCTGGATTCCCTTCTGTTTTCTGCTCTTTCTGGATGCACTTCTTGCCTTTCTTCCCTCTGGATGCCTTCTGTCCTCTCCTCTCTATGGATGCCCTTCTGTCTTCTCTTCTCTCTGGATGCCCTTCGGTCTTTCCATCTCTCTGGATGCCCTTCTGTTTTTCCTCTCTCTGGATGCCCTTCTGTCCTCTCCTCTCTCTGTATGCCCATCTGTACTCTTCTCTCTCTGCATACCCTTCTGTCTTCTCCTATCTCTGGATGCCCTTCTGTTCTCTCTTCTCTCTGGATGACCTTCTGTTCCCTCCTCATTCCAGATGCATTTCTGTCCTTCTCTCTCTCTGGATGCCCTTCTGTCTTCTCCTCTCTCTGGATTCCCTTCGGTCCTCTCCTCTTTCTGGATGCCTTTGGTTCTCTCCTCTGTATGAATGCCTTTCTGTCTTTCCTCTCTCTGGATCCCCTTCTGTTTTCTCCTCTCTCTGGATGCCCTTCTGTTCTATCAACCTTCCAGATGCCCTTCTGTCATCTCCTATCTCTTGATGTTATTCTGTCTTCTTCTCTTTCTGTATGCCTTTCTGTTCTCTCCTCTCTCTGACGCCTTTCTGTTCTGTCCTCTCTCCGGATGCCCTTGTCTCCTCTCCTCTCTCTGGATGTTTTTCTATATTCTCCTCATTCTGGATGTTCTTCTGTCCTCTCCTCTCTCTGGATGCTCTTCTGTTTTCTCCTCTCCATGGATGCACTTCTGTTCTCTTCTCTCTCTGTATGTCCTTCTCTCTTCTACTCTCTCAGGATGCCATTCTGTTCTTTCTTCTCTCTAGTTGCCCTTCTGTCTTGTCCTCTCTTTGGATGCCCTTCTGTTCTCTCCTCTCTTCATATGCCCATCTGTCATCTCCTTTCTCTGGATTCCATTCTGGCTTCTCCTTTCTCTGGATGCCCTTCTTTCCTTTCCTCTCTCTGGATGTTTTTCTCTCTTCTCCTCTCTCTGGATGCCCTTCTGTCCTCTCCTCTCTCTGGTTGCTCTTCTGTTTTCTCATCTCAATAGATGACCTTCTGTTTTCTCCTAACTTTGGATGTCTTTCTGTCCTCTCCTCTGTCTGGATGCCCTTTTTTCTTCTACTCTCTCTGGATGCCATTCTGTTCTCTCCTCTCTCTGGATGAACATTCTCGTCTCTCCACTCATAGAATGCCTTTCTGTCCTCTATCTCTCTGGATGTCCTTCTGTATTCTCCTCTTTCTGGGTGCACTTCTGTGCTCTACTCTCTCTGGATGCGCTTCTGTCCTCTCCTCTCTTTGATGCCCTTCTTTGTTCTACTCTCCCTGGATGCCCTTCTGTCTTCTTCTCTTTCTGGATGCCCTTCTGTTCTCTCCTATCTCTGGATGACCTTCTGTCCTCTCCACTGTCTGGATGACCTTCTTTCTTCTCCCCCTGGATGCCCTTCTGTCCCCTCCTCTCTTTGATGCCTTTCTTTATTATACTCTTCCTGGATGCCCTTCTGTCTTCTTCTCTTTCTTGATGCCCTTCTCTTCTCTCCTATCTCTGGATGACCTGTTCTCTCCACTGTCTGGATGACCTTCTTTCTTCTCACTCTGTATGCCCTTCTGTTTTCTCCTCTCTCTGGATGCCCTATGGTTCTCTCCTCTCTGTGGATGCCCTTCTGTCCCCTCCTATCTCTGGATGCCCTTCTATTCTCTCCTCTCACTGGATTCCCTTCTATTTTCTCCTTTCTCCAGATGCCCTTCTGTCTTCTCCTCTCTCTGGATGCTCTTCTGTACTTTCCACTCTCTGAATGACCTTTTGTTCTCTCCTCTCTCAGGATGCTCTTTTGTCCTCTCCTCTTTCTGGATGCATTTATGTTCTCTTCACTCTCCAGATGCCCTTCTGTTCTCTCCTCTCTCCGGAAGCTTTTCTGTCCTCTGCTCTCACTGGATGCCCTTCTGTCCTCTACTCTCTCTGTACTACTTTCTGTTCTCTCCTCTCTCTGAATGCCCTTCTGTTTTCTCCTCATTCTAATTGCTCTTCTGTCTTTTCCTCCCTCTTTATGCCCTTCTGTTCTCTTCTCACTCTCGGTGCGTTTCTGTCCTCTCCTCTCTCTGATGCACTTCTGTATTCTCCTCTACCTGTATGCCCTTCAGTCTTCTGCTCTTTCTGAATGCCCTTCTGGTCTCTCCTCTCTCTGGATGCCTTCTGTCCTCTCCTCTTTCTGGATGACCTTCTGTCTTCTCCTCTCTCTGAATTCCCTTCCGTCCTTCTCTCTCTCTCTCTCTCTCTCTCTCTCTCTCTCTCTCTCTCTCTCTCTCTTTCTCTCTCTCTCTCTTTCTCTCTCTCTCTCTCTGGATCCCCTTTTGTTTTTCCTCTTTCTGGATACCCTTCTATCCTCTCCTCTCTCTGGATACCCATCTGTATTCTACTCTCTGGATACTTGTCTGTCTTCTCCTCTTTCCAGATTCCCTTCTGTCCACTTCTTTCTCTGGAAGCCCTTCTGGTCTCTCCTCTCTCTGGATGCCTTCTGTCCTCTCCTCTTTCTAGATGCCCTTCTGTCCTCTCCTCTCTCTAGTTGCCCCTCTGTCTTCTCCTCAATCTGGATTCCCTTCTGTCCTCTCCTCTCACTGGATGCTATTCTGTTCTCTCCTCACTCTGGATGCCCTTCTGTTCTTTCCTCACTCCGAATGCACTTCTGTCCTTCCCTCTCTCTGGATGTCCTTCTGTCTTCTCCTCTCTCTGGATGCCCTATGGTTCTCTCCTCTCTGTGGATGCCCTTATGTCCTCTCCTATTTCTGGATGCCCTTCTATTCTCTCCTCTTACTGGATTCACTTCTATTTTCTCCTTTCTCCAGATGCCCTTCTGTATTCTTCTCTCTCTGGATGCCCTTCTGTTCTTTCCACTCTCTAAATGACCTTTTGTTCTCTCCTCTCTCTGGATGACCTTTGGTCCTCTCCTCTCTCTGGATGCCTTTTGTTCTCTACTCTGTATGAATGCCCTTCTGTCTTTCCTCTCTCTGGATTCCCTTCTGTTCTCTTCTTTCTCTGGATGCCCTTCTCTTCTATCATCTCTCTGGAAGCCCTTCTGTCCTCTCCTATCTCTGGATGTTTTTCTGTTTTCTTCTCTTTCTGGATGCCCTTCTGTTTTCTCCTCTGTCCGATGCCCTTCTCTTCTGTCCTCTCTCAGGATTCCATTCTTTCCTCTCCTCTCTCTGGATGCCCTTCTGTCTTGTCCTCTCTTTGGATGATCTTCCGTTTTCTCCTCTCTCTGGATGTTTTTCTGTTTTCTACTCTCTCTGGATGCCCTTCAGTCCTCTCCTCTCTTTGGATGCTCTTCTGTTTTCTCATCCCTATAGATGCCCTTCTGTTCTCTTCTATCTCTGGATGCATTTCTGGCCTCTCCTCTGTCTAAATGACCTTTGTTCCCCTCCTCTCTTTAGATGCCTTTTGTTCTCTCCTCTGTATGAATGCCCTTCTGTTTTTCCCCTCTCTGGATTGCCTTCTGTTCTCTCTTCTCTCTGGATGCCCTTCTGTTCTATCATCTCTCCGGATGCCCTTCTGTCCTCTCCTATCATTGGATATTTTTCTGTTTTTTTCTCTTCCTGGATGCCCTTCTGTTCTCTCCTCTGTCCGACGCCCTTCTGTTCTGTCATCTCTCACGATGCTCTTGACTCCTGTCTTCTCTCTGGATGTTTTTCTGTATTCTCTTCACTCTGGATGTTCTTTTGTACTCTACTCTCTCTGGATGCTCTCCTGTTTTCTCATCTCTATAGATGCCCTTCTGTTTTTCCTCTCTCTGGATGCCTTTCTGTCCTCTCCTCTCTCTGGATGCCAATCTGTACTCTACTCTCTCTGGATGCCCGTATGTCTTCTCCTCTCTCTGGATGCCCTACTGTCCACTCCTCTCTCTGGATTCCCTTCTGTCTTCTCCTCAATATGGATGCCTTTATATCTTCTCCTCAAACTGGAAGCTCTTCTGTCCTCTCATCTCACTGGATGCTCTTCTGCCCTCTCTTCTCTCTGGATGCCCTTCTGTTTTCTCTGCTCTCAAGATGCCCTTCTGTTCTCTCCTCTCTCTGGATGCAATACTGTCTTCTCTCTCTGGATGCCCTTCTGTTCTCTCCACACTCAGGATGCCCTTCTGTCCTCAATCTGTCTGAATGACTTTCTGTTCTGTCCTCTCTCCGGATGACCATCTGTACTCTCCTCTATCTGTATGTCCTTCTGTCCTCTCCTTTCTCTGCAAGTTTGTCTGTACACTTCTCCCTCTGCATGAACTTCTATCTTCTTTTCTCTTCAGATGCCCTTCTCTCCTCTCCTCTCTCTGGTCGCCACTTTGTACTCTCTCTTGATGCCCTTCTGTCCTCTATTAACGCTGAATGCCCTTCTGTCCTCTCCTCTCTCTTGATGTTCTTCTGTTCTCTCCTCTCCCTGGATGCCCTTCTTTTCTCTACTTTCTCTAGATGCACTTCTGTTCTATCCTTTCTCTGAATGCCCATCTATCCTCTCCTCTCTCTGAATGCCCTTCTGTTCTTTCTTCTCTCCAGATGCCCTTCTGTTCTATCATCTATCCGGATGCCCTTCTCTACTCTCCTCTCTCTGGATTTTGTTTATGTCTTCTTCTCTCTCTGTATGTTATTTTGTCCTCTGCTCTCTCTGGATGCCTTTCTGTTTCCTCCTCTGTTTGGATGCCCTTCTATTCTCTCCTGTCTCTGGATGCCCTTCTGTCCTCTCCTTTCTCTGAATGCTCTTCTATACTCTCCTCTCTCTGGATGCCTTTCTGTCTTCCCTCTCAGGATACCCTTTTGTCCTCTCCTCTCTCTGGATGCCTTTCTATTTTTTCCTTTCTCTGGATGCCCTTCTTTTCTCTCCTCTCTCTGGATGCCCTTCTATACTCTCCTCTCTCTGTATGTTCTTCTATTCTCTCCTCTCTCGAGATTCCCTTCTGTCCTTTCCTCTCTCTGGGTGCCATTCTGTCTTCTCCTCTCTGGATGCCTTTCTGTCTTCTCCTCTCTCTGGATGCCCTTCTGTCTTCTCCTCTCTCCAGATGCCCTTCTGTCCTCTTTTCTATCTGGATGCCCTTCTGTTTTCTCCTCTCTCTGGATGCCTTTCTGTTCTTTTGTCTCTCTAGATGCCCATATGTCCTCTCCTTTCTCTGGATGCCCATCTGTCTTCTCCTCTATCTGGATGCTCCTTTGATCTCTCCTCTGTGTGGATGACCTTCATTTTTCTCCTCTCTCTGGATGCCCTTCTGTTCTCTCCTCTCTCTGGATGACCTTCTCTTCTCTCCACTCTCAGGATGGCCTTCTGTCCTATTCTCTCTGCATGCCCTTCTGTTCTCTCCTGATGGTCTTCTGTTATCTCCTCTCTCTGGATTCCCTTTTGTCCTGTTCTCTCTCCAGATGCCCGTCTGTCCTCTACGCTCTCTGGATGCCCTTCTGTTTTCTCCTGTCTCTGGATGCCCTTCTGTTATCTCCTCTCTCTTGATTCACTTTTGTCCTCTATTCTCTCTGGATCTTCTTCTTTTCTCTTCTCTCTCGATGTTATTCTGTTCTCTCATCTCTCTGGATGCCCTTCTGTTCTCTCCTCTCTCTAGGTTTTCTTCTATACTCTCATCCTTCTGGATGCCCTTCTGTCTTCTCCTGTCTCTGGATGCCCTTCTGTCTTATCCTCTCTCTGGTAGCCCTTCTTTTCTCTCCTTTCTCTAGATATCATCTGTACTCTCATCTCTCTGGATGCCCTTCTGTTCTTTTTTATCTTTGGATGATTTCTGTTTTCTCATCTGTCTGGATTCGTTTCTGTTCTCTCTTCTCTCTCTCTCTGAATGCTCTTCTGTTCTCTCATCTCTCTTGATGCCGCTCTTCCCTCTCCTCTCTCTGGATTCCATTCTGTTCTCTCCTTTCTCCGCATGCCCTTCTGTCCTTTACTCTATATGGATGGCCTTATGTACTCTCCTCTCCCTGGATGCTTTCCTGTTCTATCCTTTCTCTGGATGCCCATCTGTCTTCTCCTCTCTCTGGATGCCATTCTGTTTTCTAATACCTCTGGAGGGACTTCTGTCCTCTCTTCTCTCTGGATGTCCATCTGTCTTCTTCTATCTCTGGATGCCCTTCTGTGTTGTCCTCTCTCTGGATGCCCTTCTAAATTCTCTTCTCTCTGGCTGTCCTTCTGTTCTGACATCTCTCTGGATGTCCTTCTGTTCGTTTTCTCTCTGGATGTTCTTCTGTTCTCTCATCTCCATGGATGCCCTTCTGTTCTCTACTTTCTCTAGATGCACTACTGTTCCCTCCTTTTCTACACATGCTTTTCTGCTTGAATACCCATATATATGGGAACTTCCCTACATTGTAGCATGCGTTTTAGCTGAAATACAGCTACTTCTTTGTACATCGTTTCCAAAACTAAGAACAGTGCATGGCCGGCTAATGCCCTGCTTCTACCCAAATCAAAGTAACAAGTCTTAACCCAAACTGTACAACTAAAGTTCATTCAGTGTTTTCAGCTATCTAAGAGTTGCCTGTAACTCTGGGAGTACACATGCTTTTCTGCTTAGGTCCCCTTATAGCTTGGAACTTCCCTACATTGTAGCATGCGTTTTAGCTGAAATACAGCTACTTCTTTGTACATCGTTTCCAAAACTAAGAACAGTGCATGGCCGGCTAATGCCCTGCTTATACCCAAATCAAAGTAACACGTCTTAACCCAAACTGCACAAGTAATATTCATACAGTGTTTTCAGCTCTCTAAGAGTTGTCTGTAATTCAGGGGGTACATATATTTTTTTGTTGGGTACCCTTATAGATGGGAACTTCCCTACATTTTACCATGCGTTTCAGCTGAAATACAGCTACTTCTTTGTACATCGTTTCCAAAACTAAGAACAGTTCATGGCCGGCTAGTGCCCTGCTTATACCCAAATCAAAGTAACACGTCTTATCCCAAACTGCACAAGTAACGTTCTTTCAGTGTTTTCAGCACTCTAAAAGTTGCCTGTAACTACGGGAGTACACATGTTTTTTTGCTTGGGTACCCTTATAGATGGTAACTTCCCTACATGGTAGCATGTGTTTTAGCTGAAATAGAGCTATTTCTTTTTACCTCTTTCCAAAACTAAGAATAGTGCATGGCCAGCTAATGCCCTGCTTATACCCAAATCAATGTAACACGTCTTAACCCAAACTGCACAAGTAACGTTCATTTAGTGTTTTCAGCTCTCTAAGAGTTGCCTGTAACTCAGAGAGTACACATGCTTTTCTGCTTCGGTACCATTATAGATGGGAACTTCCCTACATTGTAGCATGCGTTTTAGCTGAAATACAGCTACTTCTTTGTACATCATTTCCTAAACAAAGAACAGTGCATGGCCGGCTAATGCCTTGGATATACCTAAATCAAAGTAACATGTCTTAACCCAAACTGCACAAGTACAGTTCATTCAGTGTTTTCAGCTCTCTAAGAGTTGCCTGTAACTCAAGTAGTATACCTGCTGTTTTGCTTAGGTACCTTATAGATGGAACTTCATTACATTGTAGCATTTGTTTTAGCTGAAATACAACTACTTCTTTGTACATCGTTTCCAAACCAAAGAAAAGTGCATGGCCTGCTAATGCACTGCATATACCCAAATCAAAGTAACACTTCTTAACCCAAACTGCACAAGTAACGTTTCTTCAGTGTTTTCAGCAATCTAACAGTTGCCTGTAACTCAGGGAGTAAACATGCTTTTCTGCTTGGGTACCCTTATAGATAGGAAATTCCCTACATTGTAGCATGCATTTTAGCTGAAATACAGCTATTTCTTTTTACCTCGTTTCCAAAACTAAGAACAGGGCATGGCCGGCTAATGCCCTGCTTATACACAAATCAAAGTAACACGTCTTAACCAAAACTGCACAAGTAATATTCATTCAGTGTTTTCAGCTCTCTAAGAGTTGTCTGTAACTCAGGGGGTACATATATTTTTTTGTTGGGTACCCTTATAGATGGGAACGTCCCTACATTTTAGCATGCGTTTCAGCTGAAATACAGCTACTTCTTTGGACATCATTTCCAAAACTAAGAACAGTGCATGGCCGGCTAATGCCCTGCTTATACCCAAATCAAAGTAACACTTCTTAACCCAAACTGCACAAGTAAAGTTCATTCAGGGTTGTCAGCTCTCTAAGAGTTGCCTGTAACTGAGGGATTACACATGCTTTTTTGCTTGGGTCCCCTTATAGATGGGAACTTCCCTACATTGTAGCATGCATTTTAGCTGAAATACAGCTACTTCTTATAACATCGTTTCCAAAACTAAGAAGAGTGCATGGCCAGCTAATGCCCTGCTTATACCGAAATCAAAGTAACACGTCTTAACCCAAAATGCACAAGTAACATTCATTCAATGTTTTCAGCTCTCTAAGAGTTGCCTGTAACTCAGGGGGTACATATACTTTTTTGTTGGGTACCCTTATAGATGGGAACTTCCCTACATTTTAGCATGCGTTTCAGCTGAAATCCAGATACTTCTTTGTACATCATTTCCAAAACTAAGAACAGTGCATGTCCGGTTATGCCCTGCTTATACCCAAATCAAAGTAACACTTCTTAACCCAAACTGCACAAGTAAAGTTCATTCAGTGTTGTCAGCTCTCTAAGAGTTGCTTGTAACTCAGGGATTACACATGCTTTTTTGCTTGGGTACCCTTTTAGATGGGAACTTCCCTACATTTTACCATGCATTTTAGCTGAAATACAGCTATTTCTTTGAACATCGTTTCCAAAACTAAGAAGAGTGCATGGCCAGCTAATGCCCTGCTTATACCGAAATAAAAGTAACACGTCTTAACCCAAAATGCACAAGTAACATTCATTCAGTGTTTTCAGCTCTCTAAGACTTGCCTGTGACTCAGGGAGTACACGTGCTTTTCTGCTTGGGTACCTGTATAGGTGGGAACTTCCCTACATTGTAGCATGCATTTTAGCTGAAATACAGCTACTTCTTTGTACATCGTTTCCAAAACTAAGAACAGTGCATGGCCGGCTAGTGCCCTGCTTATACCCAAATCAAAGTAACAAGTCTTAACCCAAACTGTACAACTAAAGTTCATTCAGTGTTTTCAGCTATCTAAGAGTTGCCTGTAACTCTGGGAGTACACATGCTTTTCTGCTTAGGTCCCCTTATAGATGGGAACTTCCCTACATTGTAGCATGCGTTTTAGCTGAAATACAGCTACTTCTTTGTACATCGTTTCCAAAACTAAGAACAGTGCATGGCCGGCTAATGCCCTGCTTATACCCAAATCAAAGTAACACGTCTTAACCCAAACTGCACAAGTAATATTCTTTCAGTGTTTTCAGTCTCTAAGAGTTGTCTGTAACTCAGGGGGTACATATATTTTTTTGTTGGGTACCCTTATAGATGGGAACTTCCCTACATTTTAGCATGCGTTTCAGCTGAAATACAGCTACTTCTTTGGACATCATTTCCAAAACTAAGAACAGTGCATGGCCGGCTAATGCCCTGCTTATACCCAAACCAAAGTAACACTTCTTAACCCAAACTGCACAAGTAAAGTTCATTCAGTGTTGTCAGCTCTCTAAGAGTTGCCTGTAACTGAGAGATTACAAATGCTTTTTTGCTTGGGTACCTGTATAGGTGGGAACTTCCCTACATTGTAGCATGCGTTTTAGCTGAAATACAGCTACTTCTTTGTACATCGTTTCCAAAACTAAGAACAGTGCATGGCCGTCTAATGCCCTGCTTATACCCAAATCAAAGTAACACGTCTTACCCCAAACTGCACAAGTAACGTTCGTTCAGTGTTTTCAGCACTCTAAGAGTTGCCTGTAACTACAGGAGTACACATGTTTTTTTGCTTGGGTACCCTTATAGATGGGAACTTCCCTACATGGTAGCATGCGTTTTAGCTGAAATACAGCTACTTCTTTGTACATCGTTTCCAAAACTAAGAACAGTGCATGGCCGGCTAATGCCCTGCTTATACCCAAATCAAAGTAACACGTCTTAACCCAAACTGCACAAGTAACGTTCATTCAGTGTTTTCAGCTCTCTAAGACTTGCCTGTAACTCATGGAGTACACATGCTTTTCTGCTTGGGTACCCTCATAGATGGGCACTTCCCAACATTATAGCATGCTTTTTTGCTCAGATACCCTTATAGATGGGAACTTCCCTACATTGTAGCATGCGTTTTCGCTGAAATACAGCTACTTCTTTGTACTTCGTTTCCAAAACTAAGAACAGTGCATGGCCGGCTAATGCCCTGCTTATACCCAAATCAAAGTAACACGTCTTAACCCAAACTGCACAAGTAACGTTCATTCACTGTTTTCAGCGCTATAGTACATGCCTGTAACTCAGGTAGTACACATGCTTTTCTGCTTAGATACCCTTATAGATGGGAACTTCCCTACATTGTAGCAAGCGTTTTAGCTGAAATACAGCTACTACGTTGTACATCGTTTCCCAAACTAAGAACAGTTCATGGCCGGCTAGTGCCCTGCTTATACCCAAATCAAAGTAACACGTCTTAACCCAAACTGTACAAGTAATATTCATTCAGTGTTTTCAGCTCTCTAAGAGTTGTCTGTAATTCAGGGGGTACATATATTTTTTTGTTGGGTACCCTTATAGATGGGAACTTCCCTACATTTTAGCATGCGTTTCAGCTGAAATACAGCTACTTCTTTGGACATCGTTTCCAAAACTAAGAACAGTGCATGGCCGGCTAGTGCCCTGCTTATACCCAAATCAAAGTAACACGTCTTAACCCAAACTGCACAAGTAATGTTCATTCAGTGTTTTCAGCTCTCTAAAACTTGCCTGTAACTCAGGGAGTACACATGCTTTTCTGCTTAGGTACCCTTATAGATGGGAACTTCCCTACATTTTAGCATGCGTTTTAGCTGAAATACAGCTACTTCTTTGTACATCGTTTCCAAAACTAAGAACAGTGCATGGCCCGGTAATGCCCTGCTTGTACCCAAATCACAGTAAAACTTCTTAACCCAAACTGTACAAGTAACGTTCATTCAGTGTTTTCAGCCCTCTAGTACATGCCTGTAACTTCAGGGATTAAACATGCTTTTCTGCCTAGGTACCCTTATGAATGGGAACTTCTCTACATTCTAGCATGCGTTTTAGCTGAAATACAGCTACTTCTTTGTACATCGTTTCCAAAACTAAGAACAGTGCATGGCCGGCTAATGCCCTGCTTCTACCCAAATCAAAGTAACAAGTCTTAACCCAAACTGTACAACTAAAGTTCATTCAGTGTTTTCAGCTATCTAAGAGTTGCCTGTAACTCATGGAGTACACATGCTTTTCTGCTTAGGTCCCCTTATAGCTTGGAACTTCCCTACATTGTAGCATGCGTTTTAGCTGAAATACAGCTACTTCTTTGTACATCGTTTCCAAAACTAAGAACAGTGCATGGCCGGCTAATGCCCTGCTTATACCCAAATCAAAGTAACACGTCTTAACCCAAACTGCACAAGTAATATTCATACAGTGTTTTCAGCTCTCTAAGAGTTGTCTGTAATTCAGGGGGTACATATATTTTTTTGTTGGGTACCCTTATAGATGGGAACTTCCCTACATTTTACCATGCGTTTCAGCTGAAATACAGCTACTTCTTTGTACATCGTTTCCAACACTAAGAACAGTTCATGGCCGGCTAGTGCCCTGCTTATACCCAAATCAAAGTAACACGTCTTATCCCAAACTGCACAAGTAACGTTCTTTCAGTGTTTTCAGCACTCTAAAAGTTGCCTGTAACTACGGGAGTACACATGTTTTTTTGCTTGGGTACCCTTATAGATGGTAACTTCCCTACATGGTAGCATGTGTTTTAGCTGAAATAGAGCTATTTCTTTTTACCTCTTTCCAAAACTAAGAATAGTGCATGGCCAGCTAATGCCCTGCTTATACCCAAATCAATGTAACACGTCTTAACCCAAACTGCACAAGTAACGTTCATTTAGTGTTTTCAGCTCTCTAAGAGTTGCCTGTAACTCAGAGAGTACACATGCTTTTCTGCTTCGGTACCATTATAGATGGGAACTTCCCTACATTGTAGCATGCGTTTTAGCTGAAATACAGCTACTTCTTTGTACATCATTTCCTAAACAAAGAACAGTGCATGGCCGGCTAATGCCTTGGATATACCTAAATCAAAGTAACATGTCTTAACCCAAACTGCACAAGTAAAGTTCATTCAGTGTTTTCAGCTCTCTAAGAGTTGCCTGTAACTCAAGTAGTATACCTGCTGTTTTGCTTAGGTACCTTATAGATGGAACTTCATTACATTGTAGCATTTGTTTTAGCTGAAATACAACTACTTCTTTGTACATCGTTTCCAAACCAAAGAAAAGTGCATGGCCTGCTAATGCACTGCATATACCCAAATCAAAGTAACACTTCTTAACCCAAACTGCACAAGTAACGTTTCTTCAGTGTTTTCAGCAATCTAACAGTTGCCTGTAACTCAGGGAGTAAACATGCTTTTCTGCTTGGGTACCCTTATAGATAGGAAATTCCCTACATTGTAGCATGCATTTTAGCTGAAATACAGCTATTTCTTTTTACCTCGTTTCCAAAACTAAGAACAGGGCATGGCCGGCTAATGCCCTGCTTATACCCAAATCAAAGTAACACGTCTTAACCCAAACTGCACAAGTAACGTTCATTCAGTGTTTTCAGCTCTCTAAGAGTTGCCTGTAACTCAGGGAGTACACTATGCTTTTTCTGCTTGGGTACCCTTATAGATGGGAACTTCCCTACATTGTAGCATGCGTTTTAGCTGAAATACAGCTACTTCTTTGTACATCGTTTCCAAAACTAAGAACAGTGCATGGCCGGCTAATGCCCTGCTTATACCCAAATCAAAGTAACACGTCTTAACCCAAACTGTACAAGTAAAGTTCATTCAGTGTTGTCAGCTCTCTAAGAGTTGCCTGTAACTGAGGGATTACACATGCTTTTTTGCTTGGGTACCCTTATAGATGGGAACTTCCCTACATTGTAGCATGCATTTTAGCTGAAATACAGCTACTTCTTTGAACATCGTTTCCAAAACTAAGAAGAGTGCATGGCCAGCTAATGCCCTGCTTATACCGAAATCAAAGTAACACGTCTTAACCCAAACTGCACAAGTAACATTCATTCAGTGTTTTCAGCTCTCTAAGAGTTGCCTGTAACTCAGGGGGTACATATACTTTTTTGTTGGGTACCCTTATAGATGGGAACTTCCCTACATTTTAGCATGCGTTTCAGCTGAAATACAGCTACTTCTTTGTACATCATTTCCAAAACTAAGAACAGTGCATGGCCGGCTAATGCCCTGCTTATACCCAAATCAAAGTAACACTTCTTAACCCAAACTGCACAAGTAAAGTTCATTCAGTGTTGTCAGCTCTCTAAGAGTTGCCTGTAACTCAGGGATTACACATGCTTTTTTGCTTGGGTACCCTTATAGATGGGAACTTCCCTACATTGTAGCATGCGTTTTAGCTGAAATACAGCTACTTCTTTGTACATCGTTTCCAAAACTAAGAACAGTGCATGGCCGGCTAATGCCCTGCTTATACCCAAATCAAAGTAACACGTCTTAACCCAAACTGCACAAGTAAAGTTCATTCAGTGTTTTCAGCTCTCTAAGAGTTGCCTGTAACTCAGGGAGTACACATGCTTTTCTGCTTGGGTACCCTTATAGATGGGAACTTCCCTACATTGTAGCATGCGTTTTAGCTGAAATACAGCTACTTCTTTGTACATCGTTTCCAAAACTAAGAACAGTGCATGGCCGGCTAATGCCCTGCTTATACCCAAATCAAAGTAACACGTCTTAACCCAAACTGCACAAGTAATATTCATTCAGTGTTTTCAGCTCTCTAAGAGTTGCCTGTAACTCAGGGGGTACATATATTTTTTTGATTTGGGTACCCTTATAGATGGGAACTTCCCTACATTGTAGCATGCGTTTTAGCTGAAATACAGCTACTTCTTTGTACATCGTTTCCAAAACTAAGAACAGTGCATGGCCGGCTAATGCCCTGCTTATACCCAAATCAAAGTAACACGTCTTAACCCAAACTGCACAAGTAAAGTTCATTCAGTGTTTTCAGCTCTCTAAGAGTTGCCTGTAACTCAGGGAGTACACATGCTTTTTTTGCTTGGGTACCCTTATAGATGGGAACTTCCCTACATTGTAGCATGCGTTTTAGCTGAAATACAGCTACTTCTTTGTACATCGTTTCCAAAACTAAGAACAGTGCATGGCCGGCTAATGCCCTGCTTATACCCAAATCAAAGTAACACGTCTTAACCCAAACTGCACAAGTAACGTTCATTCAGTGTTTTCAGCTCTCTAAGAGTTGCCTGTAACTCAGGGAGTACACATGCTTTTCTGCTTAGGTACCCTTATAGATGGGAACTTCCCTACATTGTAGCATGCGTTTTAGCTGAAATACAGCTACTTCTTTGTACATCGTTTCCAAAACTAAGAACAGTGCATGGCCGGCTAATGCCCTGCTTATACCCAAATCAAAGTAACACTTCTTAACCCAAACTGTACAAGTAACGTTCATTCAGTGTTTTCAGCTCTCTAGTACATTGCCTGTAACTCAGGGAGTAAACATGCTTTTCTGCTAGGTACCCTTATAGATGGGAACTTCTCTACATTGTAGCATGCGTTTTAGCTGAAATACAGCTACTTCTTTGTACATCGTTTCCAAAACTAAGAACAGTGCATGGCCGGCTAATGCCCTGCTTATACCCAAATCAAAGTAACACGTCTTAACCCAAACTGTACAACTAAAGTTCATTCAGTGTTTTCAGCTATCTAAGAGTTGCCTGTAACTCTGGGAGTACACATGCTTTTCTGCTTAGGTACCCTTATAGATTGGAACTTCCCTACATTGTAGCATGCGTTTTAGCTGAAATACAGCTACTTCTTTGTACATCGTTTCCAAAACTAAGAACAGTGCATGGCCGGCTAATGCCCTGCTTATACCCAAATCAAAGTAACACGTCTTAACCCAAACTGCACAAGTAATATTCATTCAGTGTTTTCAGCTCTCTAAGAGTTGTCTGTAATTCAGGGGGTACATATATTTTTTTGTTGGGTACCCTTATAGATTGGGAACTTCCCTACATTTTACCATGCGTTTCAGCTGAAATACAGCTACTTCTTTGTACATCGTTTCCAAAACTAAGAACAGTTCATGGCCGGCTAGTGCCCTGCTTATACCCAAATCAAAGTAACACGTCTTAACCCAAACTGCACAAGTAACGTTCGTTCAGTGTTTTCAGCACTCTAAAAGTTGCCTGTAACTACGGGAGTACACATGTTTTTTTGCTTGGGTACCCTTATAGATGGGAACTTCCCTACATGGTAGCATGTGTTTTAGCTGAAATAGAGCTATTTCTTTTTACCTCTTTCCAAAACTAAGAATAGTGCATGGCCAGCTAATGCCCTGCTTATACCCAAATCAATGTAACACGTCTTAACCCAAACTGCACAAGTAACGTTCATTTAGTGTTTTCAGCTCTCTAAGAGTTGCCTGTAACTCAGAGAGTACACATGCTATTCTGCTTCGGTACCATTATAGATGGGAACTTCCCTACATTGTAGCATGCGTTTTAGCTGAAATACAGCTACTTCTTTGTACATCGTTTCCTAAACTAAGAACAGTGCATGGCTGGCTAATGTCTTGCTTATACCTAAATCAAAGTAACATGTCTTAACCCAAACTGCACAAGTACAGTTCATTCAGTGTTTTCAGCTCTCTAAGAGTTGCCTGTAACTCAAGGAGTACACCTGCTGTTTTGCTTAGGTACCTTATAGATGGGAACTTCCCTACATTGTAGCATTCGTTTTAGCTGAAATACAACTACTTCTTTGTACATCGTTTCCAAACCAAAGAACAGTGCATGGCCTGCTAATGCACTGCATATACCCAAATCAAAGTAACACTTCTTAACCCAAACTGCACAAGTAACGTTACTTCAGTGTTTTCAGCTATCTAACAGTGCCTGTAACTCAGGGAGTAAACATGCTTTTCTGCTTAGGTACCCTTATAGATGGGAACTTCCCTACATTGTAGCATGCGTTTTAGCTGAAATACAGCTACTTCTTTGTACATCGTTTCCAAAACTAAGAACAGTGCATGGCCGGCTAATGCCCTGCTTATACCCAAATCAAAGTAACACGTCTTAACCCAAACTGCACAAGTAACGTTCATTCAGTGTTTTCAGCTATCTAAGAGTTGCCTGTAACTCAGGGAGTAGACATGCTTTTCTGCTTAGGTACCCTTATAGATGGGAACTTCCCTACATTGTAGCATGCGTTTTAGCTGAAATACAGCTACTTCTTTGTACATCGTTTCCAAAACTAAGAACAGTGCATGGCCGGCTAATGCCCTGCTTATACCCAAATCAAAGTAACACGTCTTAACCCAAACTGCACAAGTAACGTTCATTCAGTGTTTTCAGCTATCTAAGAGTTGCCTGTAACTCAGGGAGTAGACATGCTTTTCTGCTTAGGTACCCTTATAGATGGGAACTTCCCTACATTGTAGCATGCGTTTTAGCTGAAATACAGCTACTTCTTTGTACATCGTTTCCAAAACTAAGAACAGTGCATGGCCGGCTAATGCCCTGCTTATACCCAAATCAAAGTAACACGTCTTAACCCAAACTGCACAAGTAACGTTCATTCAGTGTTTTCAGCTATCTAAGAGTTGCCTGTAACTCAGGGAGTAGACATGCTTTTCTGCTTAGGTACCCTTATAGATGGGAACTTCCCTACATTGTAGCATGCGTTTTAGCTGAAATACAGCTACTTCTTTGTACATCGTTTCCAAAACTAAGAACAGTGCATGGCCGGCTAATGCCCTGCTTATACCCAAATCAAAGTAACACGTCTTAACCCAAACTGCACAAGTAACGTTCATTCAGTGTTTTCAGCTATCTAAGAGTTGCCTGTAACTCAGGGAGTAGACATGCTTTTCTGCTTAGGTACCCTTATAGATGGGAACTTCCCTACATTGTAGCATGCGTTTTAGCTGAAATACAGCTACTTCTTTGTACATCGTTTCCAAAACTAAGAACAGTGCATGGCCGGCTAATGCCCTGCTTATACCCAAATCAAAGTAACACGTCTTAACCCAAACTGCACAAGTAACGTTCATTCAGTGTTTTCAGCTATCTAAGAGTTGCCTGTAACTCAGGGAGTAGACATGCTTTTCTGCTTAGGTACCCTTATAGATGGGAACTTCCCTACATTGTAGCATGCGTTTTAGCTGAAATACAGCTACTTCTTTGTACATCGTTTCCAAAACTAAGAACAGTGCATGGCCGGCTAATGCCCTGCTTATACCCAAATCAAAGTAACACGTCTTAACCCAAACTGCACAAGTAACGTTCATTCAGTGTTTTCAGCTATCTAAGAGTTGCCTGTAACTCAGGGAGTAGACATGCTTTTCTGCTTAGGTACCCTTATAGATGGGAACTTCCCTACATTGTAGCATGCGTTTTAGCTGAAATACAGCTACTTCTTTGTACATCGTTTCCAAAACTAAGAACAGTGCATGGCCGGCTAATGCCCTGCTTATACCCAAATCAAAGTAACACGTCTTAACCCAAACTGCACAAGTAACGTTCATTCAGTGTTTTCAGCTATCTAAGAGTTGCCTGTAACTCAGGGAGTAGACATGCTTTTCTGCTTAGGTACCCTTATAGATGGGAACTTCCCTACATTGTAGCATGCGTTTTAGCTGAAATACAGCTACTTCTTTGTACATCGTTTCCAAAACTAAGAACAGTGCATGGCCGGCTAATGCCCTGCTTATACCCAAATCAAAGTAACACGTCTTAACCCAAACTGCACAAGTAACGTTCATTCAGTGTTTTCAGCTATCTAAGAGTTGCCTGTAACTCAGGGAGTAGACATGCTTTTCTGCTTAGGTACCCTTATAGATGGGAACTTCCCTACATTGTAGCATGCGTTTTAGCTGAAATACAGCTACTTCTTTGTACATCGTTTCCAAAACTAAGAACAGTGCATGGCCGGCTAATGCCCTGCTTATACCCAAATCAAAGTAACACGTCTTAACCCAAACTGCACAAGTAACGTTCATTCAGTGTTTTCAGCTATCTAAGAGTTGCCTGTAACTCAGGGAGTAGACATGCTTTTCTGCTTAGGTACCCTTATAGATGGGAACTTCCCTACATTGTAGCATGCGTTTTAGCTGAAATACAGCTACTTCTTTGTACATCGTTTCCAAAACTAAGAACAGTGCATGGCCGGCTAATGCCCTGCTTATACCCAAATCAAAGTAACACGTCTTAACCCAAACTGCACAAGTAACGTTCATTCAGTGTTTTCAGCTATCTAAGAGTTGCCTGTAACTCAGGGAGTAGACATGCTTTTCTGCTTAGGTACCCTTATAGATGGGAACTTCCCTACATTGTAGCATGCGTTTTAGCTGAAATACAGCTACTTCTTTGTACATCGTTTCCAAAACTAAGAACAGTGCATGGCCGGCTAATGCCCTGCTTATACCCAAATCAAAGTAACACGTCTTAACCCAAACTGCACAAGTAACGTTCATTCAGTGTTTTCAGCTATCTAAGAGTTGCCTGTAACTCAGGGAGTAGACATGCTTTTCTGCTTAGGTACCCTTATAGATGGGAACTTCCCTACATTGTAGCATGCGTTTTAGCTGAAATACAGCTACTTCTTTGTACATCGTTTCCAAAACTAAGAACAGTGCATGGCCGGCTAATGCCCTGCTTATACCCAAATCAAAGTAACACGTCTTAACCCAAACTGCACAAGTAACGTTCATTCAGTGTTTTCAGCTATCTAAGAGTTGCCTGTAACTCAGGGAGTAGACATGCTTTTCTGCTTAGGTACCCTTATAGATGGGAACTTCCCTACATTGTAGCATGCGTTTTAGCTGAAATACAGCTACTTCTTTGTACATCGTTTCCAAAACTAAGAACAGTGCATGGCCGGCTAATGCCCTGCTTATACCCAAATCAAAGTAACACGTCTTAACCCAAACTGCACAAGTAACGTTCATTCAGTGTTTTCAGCTATCTAAGAGTTGCCTGTAACTCAGGGAGTAGACATGCTTTTCTGCTTAGGTACCCTTATAGATGGGAACTTCCCTACATTGTAGCATGCGTTTTAGCTGAAATACAGCTACTTCTTTGTACATCGTTTCCAAAACTAAGAACAGTGCATGGCCGGCTAATGCCCTGCTTATACCCAAATCAAAGTAACACGTCTTAACCCAAACTGCACAAGTAACGTTCATTCAGTGTTTTCAGCTATCTAAGAGTTGCCTGTAACTCAGGGAGTAGACATGCTTTTCTGCTTAGGTACCCTTATAGATGGGAACTTCCCTACATTGTAGCATGCGTTTTAGCTGAAATACAGCTACTTCTTTGTACATCGTTTCCAAAACTAAGAACAGTGCATGGCCGGCTAATGCCCTGCTTATACCCAAATCAAAGTAACACGTCTTAACCCAAACTGCACAAGTAACGTTCATTCAGTGTTTTCAGCTATCTAAGAGTTGCCTGTAACTCAGGGAGTAGACATGCTTTTCTGCTTAGGTACCCTTATAGATGGGAACTTCCCTACATTGTAGCATGCGTTTTAGCTGAAATACAGCTACTTCTTTGTACATCGTTTCCAAAACTAAGAACAGTGCATGGCCGGCTAATGCCCTGCTTATACCCAAATCAAAGTAACACGTCTTAACCCAAACTGCACAAGTAACGTTCATTCAGTGTTTTCAGCTATCTAAGAGTTGCCTGTAACTCAGGGAGTAGACATGCTTTTCTGCTTAGGTACCCTTATAGATGGGAACTTCCCTACATTGTAGCATGCGTTTTAGCTGAAATACAGCTACTTCTTTGTACATCGTTTCCAAAACTAAGAACAGTGCATGGCCGGCTAATGCCCTGCTTATACCCAAATCAAAGTAACACGTCTTAACCCAAACTGCACAAGTAACGTTCATTCAGTGTTTTCAGCTATCTAAGAGTTGCCTGTAACTCAGGGAGTAGACATGCTTTTCTGCTTAGGTACCCTTATAGATGGGAACTTCCCTACATTGTAGCATGCGTTTTAGCTGAAATACAGCTACTTCTTTGTACATCGTTTCCAAAACTAAGAACAGTGCATGGCCGGCTAATGCCCTGCTTATACCCAAATCAAAGTAACACGTCTTAACCCAAACTGCACAAGTAACGTTCATTCAGTGTTTTCAGCTATCTAAGAGTTGCCTGTAACTCAGGGAGTAGACATGCTTTTCTGCTTAGGTACCCTTATAGATGGGAACTTCCCTACATTGTAGCATGCGTTTTAGCTGAAATACAGCTACTTCTTTGTACATCGTTTCCAAAACTAAGAACAGTGCATGGCCGGCTAATGCCCTGCTTATACCCAAATCAAAGTAACACGTCTTAACCCAAACTGCACAAGTAACGTTCATTCAGTGTTTTCAGCTATCTAAGAGTTGCCTGTAACTCAGGGAGTAGACATGCTTTTCTGCTTAGGTACCCTTATAGATGGGAACTTCCCTACATTGTAGCATGCGTTTTAGCTGAAATACAGCTACTTCTTTGTACATCGTTTCCAAAACTAAGAACAGTGCATGGCCGGCTAATGCCCTGCTTATACCCAAATCAAAGTAACACGTCTTAACCCAAACTGCACAAGTAACGTTCATTCAGTGTTTTCAGCTATCTAAGAGTTGCCTGTAACTCAGGGAGTAGACATGCTTTTCTGCTTAGGTACCCTTATAGATGGGAACTTCCCTACATTGTAGCATGCGTTTTAGCTGAAATACAGCTACTTCTTTGTACATCGTTTCCAAAACTAAGAACAGTGCATGGCCGGCTAATGCCCTGCTTATACCCAAATCAAAGTAACACGTCTTAACCCAAACTGCACAAGTAACGTTCATTCAGTGTTTTCAGCTATCTAAGAGTTGCCTGTAACTCAGGGAGTAGACATGCTTTTCTGCTTAGGTACCCTTATAGATGGGAACTTCCCTACATTGTAGCATGCGTTTTAGCTGAAATACAGCTACTTCTTTGTACATCGTTTCCAAAACTAAGAACAGTGCATGGCCGGCTAATGCCCTGCTTATACCCAAATCAAAGTAACACGTCTTAACCCAAACTGCACAAGTAACGTTCATTCAGTGTTTTCAGCTATCTAAGAGTTGCCTGTAACTCAGGGAGTAGACATGCTTTTCTGCTTAGGTACCCTTATAGATGGGAACTTCCCTACATTGTAGCATGCGTTTTAGCTGAAATACAGCTACTTCTTTGTACATCGTTTCCAAAACTAAGAACAGTGCATGGCCGGCTAATGCCCTGCTTATACCCAAATCAAAGTAACACGTCTTAACCCAAACTGCACAAGTAACGTTCATTCAGTGTTTTCAGCTATCTAAGAGTTGCCTGTAACTCAGGGAGTAGACATGCTTTTCTGCTTAGGTACCCTTATAGATGGGAACTTCCCTACATTGTAGCATGCGTTTTAGCTGAAATACAGCTACTTCTTTGTACATCGTTTCCAAAACTAAGAACAGTGCATGGCCGGCTAATGCCCTGCTTATACCCAAATCAAAGTAACACGTCTTAACCCAAACTGCACAAGTAACGTTCATTCAGTGTTTTCAGCTATCTAAGAGTTGCCTGTAACTCAGGGAGTAGACATGCTTTTCTGCTTAGGTACCCTTATAGATGGGAACTTCCCTACATTGTAGCATGCGTTTTAGCTGAAATACAGCTACTTCTTTGTACATCGTTTCCAAAACTAAGAACAGTGCATGGCCGGCTAATGCCCTGCTTATACCCAAATCAAAGTAACACGTCTTAACCCAAACTGCACAAGTAACGTTCATTCAGTGTTTTCAGCTATCTAAGAGTTGCCTGTAACTCAGGGAGTAGACATGCTTTTCTGCTTAGGTACCCTTATAGATGGGAACTTCCCTACATTGTAGCATGCGTTTTAGCTGAAATACAGCTACTTCTTTGTACATCGTTTCCAAAACTAAGAACAGTGCATGGCCGGCTAATGCCCTGCTTATACCCAAATCAAAGTAACACGTCTTAACCCAAACTGCACAAGTAACGTTCATTCAGTGTTTTCAGCTATCTAAGAGTTGCCTGTAACTCAGGGAGTAGACATGCTTTTCTGCTTAGGTACCCTTATAGATGGGAACTTCCCTACATTGTAGCATGCGTTTTAGCTGAAATACAGCTACTTCTTTGTACATCGTTTCCAAAACTAAGAACAGTGCATGGCCGGCTAATGCCCTGCTTATACCCAAATCAAAGTAACACGTCTTAACCCAAACTGCACAAGTAACGTTCATTCAGTGTTTTCAGCTATCTAAGAGTTGCCTGTAACTCAGGGAGTAGACATGCTTTTCTGCTTAGGTACCCTTATAGATGGGAACTTCCCTACATTGTAGCATGCGTTTTAGCTGAAATACAGCTACTTCTTTGTACATCGTTTCCAAAACTAAGAACAGTGCATGGCCGGCTAATGCCCTGCTTATACCCAAATCAAAGTAACACGTCTTAACCCAAACTGCACAAGTAACGTTCATTCAGTGTTTTCAGCTATCTAAGAGTTGCCTGTAACTCAGGGAGTAGACATGCTTTTCTGCTTAGGTACCCTTATAGATGGGAACTTCCCTACATTGTAGCATGCGTTTTAGCTGAAATACAGCTACTTCTTTGTACATCGTTTCCAAAACTAAGAACAGTGCATGGCCGGCTAATGCCCTGCTTATACCCAAATCAAAGTAACACGTCTTAACCCAAACTGCACAAGTAACGTTCATTCAGTGTTTTCAGCTATCTAAGAGTTGCCTGTAACTCAGGGAGTAGACATGCTTTTCTGCTTAGGTACCCTTATAGATGGGAACTTCCCTACATTGTAGCATGCGTTTTAGCTGAAATACAGCTACTTCTTTGTACATCGTTTCCAAAACTAAGAACAGTGCATGGCCGGCTAATGCCCTGCTTATACCCAAATCAAAGTAACACGTCTTAACCCAAACTGCACAAGTAACGTTCATTCAGTGTTTTCAGCTATCTAAGAGTTGCCTGTAACTCAGGGAGTAGACATGCTTTTCTGCTTAGGTACCCTTATAGATGGGAACTTCCCTACATTGTAGCATGCGTTTTAGCTGAAATACAGCTACTTCTTTGTACATCGTTTCCAAAACTAAGAACAGTGCATGGCCGGCTAATGCCCTGCTTATACCCAAATCAAAGTAACACGTCTTAACCCAAACTGCACAAGTAACGTTCATTCAGTGTTTTCAGCTATCTAAGAGTTGCCTGTAACTCAGGGAGTAGACATGCTTTTCTGCTTAGGTACCCTTATAGATGGGAACTTCCCTACATTGTAGCATGCGTTTTAGCTGAAATACAGCTACTTCTTTGTACATCGTTTCCAAAACTAAGAACAGTGCATGGCCGGCTAATGCCCTGCTTATACCCAAATCAAAGTAACACGTCTTAACCCAAACTGCACAAGTAACGTTCATTCAGTGTTTTCAGCTATCTAAGAGTTGCCTGTAACTCAGGGAGTAGACATGCTTTTCTGCTTAGGTACCCTTATAGATGGGAACTTCCCTACATTGTAGCATGCGTTTTAGCTGAAATACAGCTACTTCTTTGTACATCGTTTCCAAAACTAAGAACAGTGCATGGCCGGCTAATGCCCTGCTTATACCCAAATCAAAGTAACACGTCTTAACCCAAACTGCACAAGTAACGTTCATTCAGTGTTTTCAGCTATCTAAGAGTTGCCTGTAACTCAGGGAGTAGACATGCTTTTCTGCTTAGGTACCCTTATAGATGGGAACTTCCCTACATTGTAGCATGCGTTTTAGCTGAAATACAGCTACTTCTTTGTACATCGTTTCCAAAACTAAGAACAGTGCATGGCCGGCTAATGCCCTGCTTATACCCAAATCAAAGTAACACGTCTTAACCCAAACTGCACAAGTAACGTTCATTCAGTGTTTTCAGCTATCTAAGAGTTGCCTGTAACTCAGGGAGTAGACATGCTTTTCTGCTTAGGTACCCTTATAGATGGGAACTTCCCTACATTGTAGCATGCGTTTTAGCTGAAATACAGCTACTTCTTTGTACATCGTTTCCAAAACTAAGAACAGTGCATGGCCGGCTAATGCCCTGCTTATACCCAAATCAAAGTAACATGTCTTAACCCAAACTGCACAAGTAACGTTCATTCAGTGTTTTCAGCTATCTAAGAGTTGCCTGTAACTCAGGGAGTAGACATGCTTTTCTGCTTAGGTACCCTTATAGATGGGAACTTCCCTACATTGTAGCATGCGTTTTAGCTGAAATACAGCTACTTCTTTGTACATCGTTTCCAAAACTAAGAACAGTGCATGGCCGGCTAATGCCCTGCTTATACCCAAATCAAAGTAACACGTCTTAACCCAAACTGCACAAGTAACGTTCATTCAGTGTTTTCAGCTATCTAAGAGTTGCCTGTAACTCAGGGAGTAGACATGCTTTTCTGCTTAGGTACCCTTATAGATGGGAACTTCCCTACATTGTAGCATGCGTTTTAGCTGAAATACAGCTACTTCTTTGTACATCGTTTCCAAAACTAAGAACAGTGCATGGCCGGCTAATGCCCTGCTTATACCCAAATCAAAGTAACACGTCTTAACCCAAACTGCACAAGTAACGTTCATTCAGTGTTTTCAGCTATCTAAGAGTTGCCTGTAACTCAGGGAGTAGACATGCTTTTCTGCTTAGGTACCCTTATAGATGGGAACTTCCCTACATTGTAGCATGCGTTTTAGCTGAAATACAGCTACTTCTTTGTACATCGTTTCCAAAACTAAGAACAGTGCATGGCCGGCTAATGCCCTGCTTATACCCAAATCAAAGTAACACGTCTTAACCCAAACTGCACAAGTAACGTTCATTCAGTGTTTTCAGCTATCTAAGAGTTGCCTGTAACTCAGGGAGTAGACATGCTTTTCTGCTTAGGTACCCTTATAGATGGGAACTTCCCTACATTGTAGCATGCGTTTTAGCTGAAATACAGCTACTTCTTTGTACATCGTTTCCAAAACTAAGAACAGTGCATGGCCGGCTAATGCCCTGCTTATACCCAAATCAAAGTAACACGTCTTAACCCAAACTGCACAAGTAACGTTCATTCAGTGTTTTCAGCTATCTAAGAGTTGCCTGTAACTCAGGGAGTAGACATGCTTTTCTGCTTAGGTACCCTTATAGATGGGAACTTCCCTACATTGTAGCATGCGTTTTAGCTGAAATACAGCTACTTCTTTGTACATCGTTTCCAAAACTAAGAACAGTGCATGGCCGGCTAATGCCCTGCTTATACCCAAATCAAAGTAACACGTCTTAACCCAAACTGCACAAGTAACGTTCATTCAGTGTTTTCAGCTATCTAAGAGTTGCCTGTAACTCAGGGAGTAGACATGCTTTTCTGCTTAGGTACCCTTATAGATGGGAACTTCCCTACATTGTAGCATGCGTTTTAGCTGAAATACAGCTACTTCTTTGTACATCGTTTCCAAAACTAAGAACAGTGCATGGCCGGCTAATGCCCTGCTTATACCCAAATCAAAGTAACACGTCTTAACCCAAACTGCACAAGTAACGTTCATTCAGTGTTTTCAGCTATCTAAGAGTTGCCTGTAACTCAGGGAGTAGACATGCTTTTCTGCTTAGGTACCCTTATAGATGGGAACTTCCCTACATTGTAGCATGCGTTTTAGCTGAAATACAGCTACTTCTTTGTACATCGTTTCCAAAACTAAGAACAGTGCATGGCCGGCTAATGCCCTGCTTATACCCAAATCAAAGTAACACGTCTTAACCCAAACTGCACAAGTAACGTTCATTCAGTGTTTTCAGCTATCTAAGAGTTGCCTGTAACTCAGGGAGTAGACATGCTTTTCTGCTTAGGTACCCTTATAGATGGGAACTTCCCTACATTGTAGCATGCGTTTTAGCTGAAATACAGCTACTTCTTTGTACATCGTTTCCAAAACTAAGAACAGTGCATGGCCGGCTAATGCCCTGCTTATACCCAAATCAAAGTAACACGTCTTAACCCAAACTGCACAAGTAACGTTCATTCAGTGTTTTCAGCTATCTAAGAGTTGCCTGTAACTCAGGGAGTAGACATGCTTTTCTGCTTAGGTACCCTTATAGATGGGAACTTCCCTACATTGTAGCATGCGTTTTAGCTGAAATACAGCTACTTCTTTGTACATCGTTTCCAAAACTAAGAACAGTGCATGGCCGGCTAATGCCCTGCTTATACCCAAATCAAAGTAACATGTCTTAACCCAAACTGCACAAGTAACGTTCATTCAGTGTTTTCAGCTATCTAAGAGTTGCCTGTAACTCAGGGAGTAGACATGCTTTTCTGCTTAGGTACCCTTATAGATGGGAACTTCCCTACATTGTAGCATGCGTTTTAGCTGAAATACAGCTACTTCTTTGTACATCGTTTCCAAAACTAAGAACAGTGCATGGCCGGCTAATGCCCTGCTTATACCCAAATCAAAGTAACACGTCTTAACCCAAACTGCACAAGTAACGTTCATTCAGTGTTTTCAGCTATCTAAGAGTTGCCTGTAACTCAGGGAGTAGACATGCTTTTCTGCTTAGGTACCCTTATAGATGGGAACTTCCCTACATTGTAGCATGCGTTTTAGCTGAAATACAGCTACTTCTTTGTACATCGTTTCCAAAACTAAGAACAGTGCATGGCCGGCTAATGCCCTGCTTATACCCAAATCAAAGTAACACGTCTTAACCCAAACTGCACAAGTAACGTTCATTCAGTGTTTTCAGCTATCTAAGAGTTGCCTGTAACTCAGGGAGTAGACATGCTTTTCTGCTTAGGTACCCTTATAGATGGGAACTTCCCTACATTGTAGCATGCGTTTTAGCTGAAATACAGCTACTTCTTTGTACATCGTTTCCAAAACTAAGAACAGTGCATGGCCGGCTAATGCCCTGCTTATACCCAAATCAAAGTAACACGTCTTAACCCAAACTGCACAAGTAACGTTCATTCAGTGTTTTCAGCTATCTAAGAGTTGCCTGTAACTCAGGGAGTAGACATGCTTTTCTGCTTAGGTACCCTTATAGATGGGAACTTCCCTACATTGTAGCATGCGTTTTAGCTGAAATACAGCTACTTCTTTGTACATCGTTTCCAAAACTAAGAACAGTGCATGGCCGGCTAATGCCCTGCTTATACCCAAATCAAAGTAACACGTCTTAACCCAAACTGCACAAGTAACGTTCATTCAGTGTTTTCAGCTATCTAAGAGTTGCCTGTAACTCAGGGAGTAGACATGCTTTTCTGCTTAGGTACCCTTATAGATGGGAACTTCCCTACATTGTAGCATGCGTTTTAGCTGAAATACAGCTACTTCTTTGTACATCGTTTCCAAAACTAAGAACAGTGCATGGCCGGCTAATGCATTGCTTATACCCAAATCAAAGTAACACGTCTTAACCCAAACTGCACAAGTAACGTTCATTCAGTGTTTTCAGCTATCTAAGAGTTGCCTGTAACTCAGGGAGTAGACATGCTTTTCTGCTTAGGTACCCTTATAGATGGGAACTTCCCTACATTGTAGCATGCGTTTTAGCTGAAATACAGCTACTTCTTTGTACATCGTTTCCAAAACTAAGAACAGTGCATGGCCGGCTAATGCCCTGCTTATACCCAAATCAAAGTAACACGTCTTAACCCAAACTGCACAAGTAACGTTCATTCAGTGTTTTCAGCTATCTAAGAGTTGCCTGTAACTCAGGGAGTAGACATGCTTTTCTGCTTAGGTACCCTTATAGATGGGAACTTCCCTACATTGTAGCATGCGTTTTAGCTGAAATACAGCTACTTCTTTGTACATCGTTTCCAAAACTAAGAACAGTGCATGGCCGGCTAATGCCCTGCTTATACCCAAATCAAAGTAACACGTCTTAACCCAAACTGCACAAGTAACGTTCATTCAGTGTTTTCAGCTATCTAAGAGTTGCCTGTAACTCAGGGAGTAGACATGCTTTTCTGCTTAGGTACCCTTATAGATGGGAACTTCCCTACATTGTAGCATGCGTTTTAGCTGAAATACAGCTACTTCTTTGTACATCGTTTCCAAAACTAAGAACAGTGCATGGCCGGCTAATGCCCTGCTTATACCCAAATCAAAGTAACACGTCTTAACCCAAACTGCACAAGTAACGTTCATTCAGTGTTTTCAGCTATCTAAGAGTTGCCTGTAACTCAGGGAGTAGACATGCTTTTCTGCTTAGGTACCCTTATAGATGGGAACTTCCCTACATTGTAGCATGCGTTTTAGCTGAAATACAGCTACTTCTTTGTACATCGTTTCCAAAACTAAGAACAGTGCATGGCCGGCTAATGCCCTGCTTATACCCAAATCAAAGTAACACGTCTTAACCCAAACTGCACAAGTAACGTTCATTCAGTGTTTTCAGCTATCTAAGAGTTGCCTGTAACTCAGGGAGTAGACATGCTTTTCTGCTTAGGTACCCTTATAGATGGGAACTTCCCTACATTGTAGCATGCGTTTTAGCTGAAATACAGCTACTTCTTTGTACATCGTTTCCAAAACTAAGAACAGTGCATGGCCGGCTAATGCCCTGCTTATACCCAAATCAAAGTAACACGTCTTAACCCAAACTGCACAAGTAACGTTCATTCAGTGTTTTCAGCTATCTAAGAGTTGCCTGTAACTCAGGGAGTAGACATGCTTTTCTGCTTAGGTACCCTTATAGATGGGAACTTCCCTACATTGTAGCATGCGTTTTAGCTGAAATACAGCTACTTCTTTGTACATCGTTTCCAAAACTAAGAACAGTGCATGGCCGGCTAATGCCCTGCTTATACCCAAATCAAAGTAACACGTCTTAACCCAAACTGCACAAGTAACGTTCATTCAGTGTTTTCAGCTATCTAAGAGTTGCCTGTAACTCAGGGAGTAGACATGCTTTTCTGCTTAGGTACCCTTATAGATGGGAACTTCCCTACATTGTAGCATGCGTTTTAGCTGAAATACAGCTACTTCTTTGTACATCGTTTCCAAAACTAAGAACAGTGCATGGCCGGCTAATGCCCTGCTTATACCCAAATCAAAGTAACACGTCTTAACCCAAACTGCACAAGTAACGTTCATTCAGTGTTTTCAGCTATCTAAGAGTTGCCTGTAACTCAGGGAGTAGACATGCTTTTCTGCTTAGGTACCCTTATAGATGGGAACTTCCCTACATTGTAGCATGCGTTTTAGCTGAAATACAGCTACTTCTTTGTACATCGTTTCCAAAACTAAGAACAGTGCATGGCCGGCTAATGCCCTGCTTATACCCAAATCAAAGTAACACGTCTTAACCCAAACTGCACAAGTAACGTTCATTCAGTGTTTTCAGCTATCTAAGAGTTGCCTGTAACTCAGGGAGTAGACATGCTTTTCTGCTTAGGTACCCTTATAGATGGGAACTTCCCTACATTGTAGCATGCGTTTTAGCTGAAATACAGCTACTTCTTTGTACATCGTTTCCAAAACTAAGAACAGTGCATGGCCGGCTAATGCCCTGCTTATACCCAAATCAAAGTAACACGTCTTAACCCAAACTGCACAAGTAACGTTCATTCAGTGTTTTCAGCTATCTAAGAGTTGCCTGTAACTCAGGGAGTAGACATGCTTTTCTGCTTAGGTACCCTTATAGATGGGAACTTCCCTACATTGTAGCATGCGTTTTAGCTGAAATACAGCTACTTCTTTGTACATCGTTTCCAAAACTAAGAACAGTGCATGGCCGGCTAATGCCCTGCTTATACCCAAATCAAAGTAACACGTCTTAACCCAAACTGCACAAGTAACGTTCATTCAGTGTTTTCAGCTATCTAAGAGTTGCCTGTAACTCAGGGAGTAGACATGCTTTTCTGCTTAGGTACCCTTATAGATGGGAACTTCCCTACATTGTAGCATGCGTTTTAGCTGAAATACAGCTACTTCTTTGTACATCGTTTCCAAAACTAAGAACAGTGCATGGCCGGCTAATGCCCTGCTTATACCCAAATCAAAGTAACACGTCTTAACCCAAACTGCACAAGTAACGTTCATTCAGTGTTTTCAGCTATCTAAGAGTTGCCTGTAACTCAGGGAGTAGACATGCTTTTCTGCTTAGGTACCCTTATAGATGGGAACTTCCCTACATTGTAGCATGCGTTTTAGCTGAAATACAGCTACTTCTTTGTACATCGTTTCCAAAACTAAGAACAGTGCATGGCCGGCTAATGCCCTGCTTATACCCAAATCAAAGTAACACGTCTTAACCCAAACTGCACAAGTAACGTTCATTCAGTGTTTTCAGCTATCTAAGAGTTGCCTGTAACTCAGGGAGTAGACATGCTTTTCTGCTTAGGTACCCTTATAGATGGGAACTTCCCTACATTGTAGCATGCGTTTTAGCTGAAATACAGCTACTTCTTTGTACATCGTTTCCAAAACTAAGAACAGTGCATGGCCGGCTAATGCCCTGCTTATACCCAAATCAAAGTAACACGTCTTAACCCAAACTGCACAAGTAACGTTCATTCAGTGTTTTCAGCTATCTAAGAGTTGCCTGTAACTCAGGGAGTAGACATGCTTTTCTGCTTAGGTACCCTTATAGATGGGAACTTCCCTACATTGTAGCATGCGTTTTAGCTGAAATACAGCTACTTCTTTGTACATCGTTTCCAAAACTAAGAACAGTGCATGGCCGGCTAATGCCCTGCTTATACCCAAATCAAAGTAACACGTCTTAACCCAAACTGCACAAGTAACGTTCATTCAGTGTTTTCAGCTCTCTAAGAGTTGCCTGTAACTCAGGGAGTAGACATGCTTTTCTGCTTAGGTACCCTTATAGATGGGAACTTCCCTACATTGTAGCATGCGTTTTAGCTGAAATACAGCTACTTCTTTGTACATCGTTTCCAAAACTAAGAACAGTGCATGGCCGGCTAATGCCCTGCTTATACCCAAATCAAAGTAACACGTCTTAACCCAAACTGCACAAGTAACGTTCATTCAGTGTTTTCAGCTATCTAAGAGTTGCCTGTAACTCAGGGAGTAGACATGCTTTTCTGCTTAGGTACCCTTATAGATGGGAACTTCCCTACATTGTAGCATGCGTTTTAGCTGAAATACAGCTACTTCTTTGTACATCGTTTCCAAAACTAAGAACAGTGCATGGCCGGCTAATGCCCTGCTTATACCCAAATCAAAGTAACACGTCTTAACCCAAACTGCACAAGTAACGTTCATTCAGTGTTTTCAGCTATCTAAGAGTTGCCTGTAACTCAGGGAGTAGACATGCTTTTCTGCTTAGGTACCCTTATAGATGGGAACTTCCCTACATTGTAGCATGCGTTTTAGCTGAAATACAGCTACTTCTTTGTACATCGTTTCCAAAACTAAGAACAGTGCATGGCCGGCTAATGCCCTGCTTATACCCAAATCAAAGTAACACGTCTTAACCCAAACTGCACAAGTAACGTTCATTCAGTGTTTTCAGCTATCTAAGAGTTGCCTGTAACTCAGGGAGTAGACATGCTTTTCTGCTTAGGTACCCTTATAGATGGGAACTTCCCTACATTGTAGCATGCGTTTTAGCTGAAATACAGCTACTTCTTTGTACATCGCTTCCAAAACTAAGAAGAGTGCATGGCAGGCTAATGCCCTGCTTATACCCAAATCAAAATAACACGTCTTAACCCAAACTGCACAAGTAACGTTCATTCAGTGTTTTCAGCTATCTAAGAGTTGCCTGTAACTCAGGGAGTAGACATGCTTTTCTGCTTAGGTACCCTTATAGATGGGAACTTCCCTACATTGTAGCATGCGTTTTAGCTGAAATACAGCTACTTCTTTGTACATCGTTTCCAAAACTAAGAACAGTGCATGGCCGGCTAATGCCCTGCTTATACCCAAATCAAAGTAACACGTCTTAACCCAAACTGCACAAGTAACGTTCATTCAGTGTTTTCAGCTATCTAAGAGTTGCCTGTAACTCAGGGAGTAGACATGCTTTTCTGCTTAGGTACCCTTATAGATGGGAACTTCCCTACATTGTAGCATGCGTTTTAGCTGAAATACAGCTACTTCTTTGTACATCGTTTCCAAAACTAAGAACAGTGCATGGCCGGCTAATGCCCTGCTTATACCCAAATCAAAGTAACACGTCTTAACCCAAACTGCACAAGTAACGTTCATTCAGTGTTTTCAGCTATCTAAGAGTTGCCTGTAACTCAGGGAGTAGACATGCTTTTCTGCTTAGGTACCCTTATAGATGGGAACTTCCCTACATTGTAGCATGCGTTTTAGCTGAAATACAGCTACTTCTTTGTACATCGTTTCCAAAACTAAGAACAGTGCATGGCCGGCTAATGCCCTGCTTATACCCAAATCAAAGTAACACGTCTTAACCCAAACTGCACAAGTAACGTTCATTCAGTGTTTTCAGCTATCTAAGAGTTGCCTGTAACTCAGGGAGTAGACATGCTTTTCTGCTTAGGTACCCTTATAGATGGGAACTTCCCTACATTGTAGCATGCGTTTTAGCTGAAATACAGCTACTTCTTTGTACATCGTTTCCAAAACTAAGAACAGTGCATGGCCGGCTAATGCCCTGCTTATACCCAAATCAAAGTAACACGTCTTAACCCAAACTGCACAAGTAACGTTCATTCAGTGTTTTCAGCTATCTAAGAGTTGCCTGTAACTCAGGGAGTAGACATGCTTTTCTGCTTAGGTACCCTTATAGATGGGAACTTCCCTACATTGTAGCATGCGTTTTAGCTGAAATACAGCTACTTCTTTGTACATCGTTTCCAAAACTAAGAACAGTGCATGGCCGGCTAATGCCCTGCTTATACCCAAATCAAAGTAACACGTCTTAACCCAAACTGCACAAGTAACGTTCATTCAGTGTTTTCAGCTATCTAAGAGTTGCCTGTAACTCAGGGAGTAGACATGCTTTTCTGCTTAGGTACCCTTATAGATGGGAACTTCCCTACATTGTAGCATGCGTTTTAGCTGAAATACAGCTACTTCTTTGTACATCGTTTCCAAAACTAAGAACAGTGCATGGCCGGCTAATGCCCTGCTTATACCCAAATCAAAGTAACACGTCTTAACCCAAACTGCACAAGTAACGTTCATTCAGTGTTTTCAGCTATCTAAGAGTTGCCTGTAACTCAGGGAGTAGACATGCTTTTCTGCTTAGGTACCCTTATAGATGGGAACTTCCCTACATTGTAGCATGCGTTTTAGCTGAAATACAGCTACTTCTTTGTACATCGTTTCCAAAACTAAGAACAGTGCATGGCCGGCTAATGCCCTGCTTATACCCAAATCAAAGTAACACGTCTTAACCCAAACTGCACAAGTAACGTTCATTCAGTGTTTTCAGCTATCTAAGAGTTGCCTGTAACTCAGGGAGTAGACATGCTTTTCTGCTTAGGTACCCTTATAGATGGGAACTTCCCTACATTGTAGCATGCGTTTTAGCTGAAATACAGCTACTTCTTTGTACATCGTTTCCAAAACTAAGAACAGTGCATGGCCGGCTAATGCCCTGCTTATACCCAAATCAAAGTAACACGTCTTAACCCAAACTGCACAAGTAACGTTCATTCAGTGTTTTCAGCTATCTAAGAGTTGCCTGTAACTCAGGGAGTAGACATGCTTTTCTGCTTAGGTACCCTTATAGATGGGAACTTCCCTACATTGTAGCATGCGTTTTAGCTGAAATACAGCTACTTCTTTGTACATCGTTTCCAAAACTAAGAACAGTGCATGGCCGGCTAATGCCCTGCTTATACCCAAATCAAAGTAACACGTCTTAACCCAAACTGCACAAGTAACGTTCATTCAGTGTTTTCAGCTATCTAAGAGTTGCCTGTAACTCAGGGAGTAGACATGCTTTTCTGCTTAGGTACCCTTATAGATGGGAACTTCCCTACATTGTAGCATGCGTTTTAGCTGAAATACAGCTACTTCTTTGTACATCGTTTCCAAAACTAAGAACAGTGCATGGCCGGCTAATGCCCTGCTTATACCCAAATCAAAGTAACACGTCTTAACCCAAACTGCACAAGTAACGTTCATTCAGTGTTTTCAGCTATCTAAGAGTTGCCTGTAACTCAGGGAGTAGACATGCTTTTCTGCTTAGGTACCCTTATAGATGGGAACTTCCCTACATTGTAGCATGCGTTTTAGCTGAAATACAGCTACTTCTTTGTACATCGTTTCCAAAACTAAGAACAGTGCATGGCCGGCTAATGCCCTGCTTATACCCAAATCAAAGTAACACGTCTTAACCCAAACTGCACAAGTAACGTTCATTCAGTGTTTTCAGCTATCTAAGAGTTGCCTGTAACTCAGGGAGTAGACATGCTTTTCTGCTTAGGTACCCTTATAGATGGGAACTTCCCTACATTGTAGCATGCGTTTTAGCTGAAATACAGCTACTTCTTTGTACATCGTTTCCAAAACTAAGAACAGTGCATGGCCGGCTAATGCCCTGCTTATACCCAAATCAAAGTAACACGTCTTAACCCAAACTGCACAAGTAACGTTCATTCAGTGTTTTCAGCTATCTAAGAGTTGCCTGTAACTCAGGGAGTAGACATGCTTTTCTGCTTAGGTACCCTTATAGATGGGAACTTCCCTACATTGTAGCATGCGTTTTAGCTGAAATACAGCTACTTCTTTGTACATCGTTTCCAAAACTAAGAACAGTGCATGGCCGGCTAATGCCCTGCTTATACCCAAATCAAAGTAACACGTCTTAACCCAAACTGCACAAGTAACGTTCATTCAGTGTTTTCAGCTATCTAAGAGTTGCCTGTAACTCAGGGAGTAGACATGCTTTTCTGCTTAGGTACCCTTATAGATGGGAACTTCCCTACATTGTAGCATGCGTTTTAGCTGAAATACAGCTACTTCTTTGTACATCGTTTCCAAAACTAAGAACAGTGCATGGCCGGCTAATGCCCTGCTTATACCCAAATCAAAGTAACACGTCTTAACCCAAACTGCACAAGTAACGTTCATTCAGTGTTTTCAGCTATCTAAGAGTTGCCTGTAACTCAGGGAGTAGACATGCTTTTCTGCTTAGGTACCCTTATAGATGGGAACTTCCCTACATTGTAGCATGCGTTTTAGCTGAAATACAGCTACTTCTTTGTACATCGTTTCCAAAACTAAGAACAGTGCATGGCCGGCTAATGCCCTGCTTATACCCAAATCAAAGTAACACGTCTTAACCCAAACTGCACAAGTAACGTTCATTCAGTGTTTTCAGCTATCTAAGAGTTGCCTGTAACTCAGGGAGTAGACATGCTTTTCTGCTTAGGTACCCTTATAGATGGGAACTTCCCTACATTGTAGCATGCGTTTTAGCTGAAATACAGCTACTTCTTTGTACATCGTTTCCAAAACTAAGAACAGTGCATGGCCGGCTAATGCCCTGCTTATACCCAAATCAAAGTAACACGTCTTAACCCAAACTGCACAAGTAACGTTCATTCAGTGTTTTCAGCTATCTAAGAGTTGCCTGTAACTCAGGGAGTAGACATGCTTTTCTGCTTAGGTACCCTTATAGATGGGAACTTCCCTACATTGTAGCATGCGTTTTAGCTGAAATACAGCTACTTCTTTGTACATCGTTTCCAAAACTAAGAACAGTGCATGGCCGGCTAATGCCCTGCTTATACCCAAATCAAAGTAACACGTCTTAACCCAAACTGCACAAGTAACGTTCATTCAGTGTTTTCAGCTATCTAAGAGTTGCCTGTAACTCAGGGAGTAGACATGCTTTTCTGCTTAGGTACCCTTATAGATGGGAACTTCCCTACATTGTAGCATGCGTTTTAGCTGAAATACAGCTACTTCTTTGTACATCGTTTCCAAAACTAAGAACAGTGCATGGCCGGCTAATGCCCTGCTTATACCCAAATCAAAGTAACACGTCTTAACCCAAACTGCACAAGTAACGTTCATTCAGTGTTTTCAGCTATCTAAGAGTTGCCTGTAACTCAGGGAGTAGACATGCTTTTCTGCTTAGGTACCCTTATAGATGGGAACTTCCCTACATTGTAGCATGCGTTTTAGCTGAAATACAGCTACTTCTTTGTACATCGTTTCCAAAACTAAGAACAGTGCATGGCCGGCTAATGCCCTGCTTATACCCAAATCAAAGTAACACGTCTTAACCCAAACTGCACAAGTAACGTTCATTCAGTGTTTTCAGCTATCTAAGAGTTGCCTGTAACTCAGGGAGTAGACATGCTTTTCTGCTTAGGTACCCTTATAGATGGGAACTTCCCTACATTGTAGCATGCGTTTTAGCTGAAATACAGCTACTTCTTTGTACATCGTTTCCAAAACTAAGAACAGTGCATGGCCGGCTAATGCCCTGCTTATACCCAAATCAAAGTAACACGTCTTAACCCAAACTGCACAAGTAACGTTCATTCAGTGTTTTCAGCTATCTAAGAGTTGCCTGTAACTCAGGGAGTAGACATGCTTTTCTGCTTAGGTACCCTTATAGATGGGAACTTCCCTACATTGTAGCATGCGTTTTAGCTGAAATACAGCTACTTCTTTGTACATCGTTTCCAAAACTAAGAACAGTGCATGGCCGGCTAATGCCCTGCTTATACCCAAATCAAAGTAACACGTCTTAACCCAAACTGCACAAGTAACGTTCATTCAGTGTTTTCAGCTATCTAAGAGTTGCCTGTAACTCAGGGAGTAGACATGCTTTTCTGCTTAGGTACCCTTATAGATGGGAACTTCCCTACATTGTAGCATGCGTTTTAGCTGAAATACAGCTACTTCTTTGTACATCGTTTCCAAAACTAAGAACAGTGCATGGCCGGCTAATGCCCTGCTTATACCCAAATCAAAGTAACACGTCTTAACCCAAACTGCACAAGTAACGTTCATTCAGTGTTTTCAGCTATCTAAGAGTTGCCTGTAACTCAGGGAGTAGACATGCTTTTCTGCTTAGGTACCCTTATAGATGGGAACTTCCCTACATTGTAGCATGCGTTTTAGCTGAAATACAGCTACTTCTTTGTACATCGTTTCCAAAACTAAGAACAGTGCATGGCCGGCTAATGCCCTGCTTATACCCAAATCAAAGTAACACGTCTTAACCCAAACTGCACAAGTAACGTTCATTCAGTGTTTTCAGCTATCTAAGAGTTGCCTGTAACTCAGGGAGTAGACATGCTTTTCTGCTTAGGTACCCTTATAGATGGGAACTTCCCTACATTGTAGCATGCGTTTTAGCTGAAATACAGCTACTTCTTTGTACATCGTTTCCAAAACTAAGAACAGTGCATGGCCGGCTAATGCCCTGCTTATACCCAAATCAAAGTAACACGTCTTAACCCAAACTGCACAAGTAACGTTCATTCAGTGTTTTCAGCTATCTAAGAGTTGCCTGTAACTCAGGGAGTAGACATGCTTTTCTGCTTAGGTACCCTTATAGATGGGAACTTCCCTACATTGTAGCATGCGTTTTAGCTGAAATACAGCTACTTCTTTGTACATCGTTTCCAAAACTAAGAACAGTGCATGGCCGGCTAATGCCCTGCTTATACCCAAATCAAAGTAACACGTCTTAACCCAAACTGCACAAGTAACGTTCATTCAGTGTTTTCAGCTATCTAAGAGTTGCCTGTAACTCAGGGAGTAGACATGCTTTTCTGCTTAGGTACCCTTATAGATGGGAACTTCCCTACATTGTAGCATGCGTTTTAGCTGAAATACAGCTACTTCTTTGTACATCGTTTCCAAAACTAAGAACAGTGCATGGCCGGCTAATGCCCTGCTTATACCCAAATCAAAGTAACACGTCTTAACCCAAACTGCACAAGTAACGTTCATTCAGTGTTTTCAGCTATCTAAGAGTTGCCTGTAACTCAGGGAGTAGACATGCTTTTCTGCTTAGGTACCCTTATAGATGGGAACTTCCCTACATTGTAGCATGCGTTTTAGCTGAAATACAGCTACTTCTTTGTACATCGTTTCCAAAACTAAGAACAGTGCATGGCCGGCTAATGCCCTGCTTATACCCAAATCAAAGTAACACGTCTTAACCCAAACTGCACAAGTAACGTTCATTCAGTGTTTTCAGCTATCTAAGAGTTGCCTGTAACTCAGGGAGTAGACATGCTTTTCTGCTTAGGTACCCTTATAGATGGGAACTTCCCTACATTGTAGCATGCGTTTTAGCTGAAATACAGCTACTTCTTTGTACATCGTTTCCAAAACTAAGAACAGTGCATGGCCGGCTAATGCCCTGCTTATACCCAAATCAAAGTAACACGTCTTAACCCAAACTGCACAAGTAACGTTCATTCAGTGTTTTCAGCTATCTAAGAGTTGCCTGTAACTCAGGGAGTAGACATGCTTTTCTGCTTAGGTACCCTTATAGATGGGAACTTCCCTACATTGTAGCATGCGTTTTAGCTGAAATACAGCTACTTCTTTGTACATCGTTTCCAAAACTAAGAACAGTGCATGGCCGGCTAATGCCCTGCTTATACCCAAATCAAAGTAACACGTCTTAACCCAAACTGCACAAGTAACGTTCATTCAGTGTTTTCAGCTATCTAAGAGTTGCCTGTAACTCAGGGAGTAGACATGCTTTTCTGCTTAGGTACCCTTATAGATGGGAACTTCCCTACATTGTAGCATGCGTTTTAGCTGAAATACAGCTACTTCTTTGTACATCGTTTCCAAAACTAAGAACAGTGCATGGCCGGCTAATGCCCTGCTTATACCCAAATCAAAGTAACACGTCTTAACCCAAACTGCACAAGTAACGTTCATTCAGTGTTTTCAGCTATCTAAGAGTTGCCTGTAACTCAGGGAGTAGACATGCTTTTCTGCTTAGGTACCCTTATAGATGGGAACTTCCCTACATTGTAGCATGCGTTTTAGCTGAAATACAGCTACTTCTTTGTACATCGTTTCCAAAACTAAGAACAGTGCATGGCCGGCTAATGCCCTGCTTATACCCAAATCAAAGTAACACGTCTTAACCCAAACTGCACAAGTAACGTTCATTCAGTGTTTTCAGCTATCTAAGAGTTGCCTGTAACTCAGGGAGTAGACATGCTTTTCTGCTTAGGTACCCTTATAGATGGGAACTTCACTACATTGTAGCATGCGTTTTAGCTGAAATACAGCTACTTCTTTGTACATCGTTTCCAAAACTAAGAACAGTGCATGGCCGGCTAATGCCCTGCTTATACCCAAATCAAAGTAACACGTCTTAACCCAAACTGCACAAGTAACGTTCATTCAGTGTTTTCAGCTATCTAAGAGTTGCCTGTAACTCAGGGAGTAGACATGCTTTTCTGCTTAGGTACCCTTATAGATGGGAACTTCCCTACATTGTAGCATGCGTTTTAGCTGAAATACAGCTACTTCTTTGTACATCGTTTCCAAAACTAAGAACAGTGCATGGCCGGCTAATGCCCTGCTTATACCCAAATCAAAGTAACACGTCTTAACCCAAACTGCACAAGTAACGTTCATTCAGTGTTTTCAGCTATCTAAGAGTTGCCTGTAACTCAGGGAGTAGACATGCTTTTCTGCTTAGGTACCCTTATAGATGGGAACTTCCCTACATTGTAGCATGCGTTTTAGCTGAAATACAGCTACTTCTTTGTACATCGTTTCCAAAACTAAGAACAGTGCATGGCCGGCTAATGCCCTGCTTATACCCAAATCAAAGTAACACGTCTTAACCCAAACTGCACAAGTAACGTTCATTCAGTGTTTTCAGCTATCTAAGAGTTGCCTGTAACTCAGGGAGTAGACATGCTTTTCTGCTTAGGTACCCTTATAGATGGGAACTTCCCTACATTGTAGCATGCGTTTTAGCTGAAATACAGCTACTTCTTTGTACATCGTTTCCAAAACTAAGAACAGTGCATGGCCGGCTAATGCCCTGCTTATACCCAAATCAAAGTAACACGTCTTAACCCAAACTGCACAAGTAACGTTCATTCAGTGTTTTCAGCTATCTAAGAGTTGCCTGTAACTCAGGGAGTAGACATGCTTTTCTGCTTAGGTACCCTTATAGATGGGAACTTCCCTACATTGTAGCATGCGTTTTAGCTGAAATACAGCTACTTCTTTGTACATCGTTTCCAAAACTAAGAACAGTGCATGGCCGGCTAATGCCCTGCTTATACCCAAATCAAAGTAACACGTCTTAACCCAAACTGCACAAGTAACGTTCATTCAGTGTTTTCAGCTATCTAAGAGTTGCCTGTAACTCAGGGAGTAGACATGCTTTTCTGCTTAGGTACCCTTATAGATGGGAACTTCCCTACATTGTAGCATGCGTTTTAGCTGAAATACAGCTACTTCTTTGTACATCGTTTCCAAAACTAAGAACAGTGCATGGCCGGCTAATGCCCTGCTTATACCCAAATCAAAGTAACACGTCTTAACCCAAACTGCACAAGTAACGTTCATTCAGTGTTTTCAGCTATCTAAGAGTTGCCTGTAACTCAGGGAGTAGACATGCTTTTCTGCTTAGGTACCCTTATAGATGGGAACTTCCCTACATTGTAGCATGCGTTTTAGCTGAAATACAGCTACTTCTTTGTACATCGTTTCCAAAACTAAGAACAGTGCATGGCCGGCTAATGCCCTGCTTATACCCAAATCAAAGTAACACGTCTTAACCCAAACTGCACAAGTAACGTTCATTCAGTGTTTTCAGCTATCTAAGAGTTGCCTGTAACTCAGGGAGTAGACATGCTTTTCTGCTTAGGTACCCTTATAGATGGGAACTTCCCTACATTGTAGCATGCGTTTTAGCTGAAATACAGCTACTTCTTTGTACATCGTTTCCAAAACTAAGAACAGTGCATGGCCGGCTAATGCCCTGCTTATACCCAAATCAAAGTAACACGTCTTAACCCAAACTGCACAAGTAACGTTCATTCAGTGTTTTCAGCTATCTAAGAGTTGCCTGTAACTCAGGGAGTAGACATGCTTTTCTGCTTAGGTACCCTTATAGATGGGAACTTCCCTACATTGTAGCATGCGTTTTAGCTGAAATACAGCTACTTCTTTGTACATCGTTTCCAAAACTAAGAACAGTGCATGGCCGGCTAATGCCCTGCTTATACCCAAATCAAAGTAACACGTCTTAACCCAAACTGCACAAGTAACGTTCATTCAGTGTTTTCAGCTATCTAAGAGTTGCCTGTAACTCAGGGAGTAGACATGCTTTTCTGCTTAGGTACCCTTATAGATGGGAACTTCCCTACATTGTAGCATGCGTTTTAGCTGAAATACAGCTACTTCTTTGTACATCGTTTCCAAAACTAAGAACAGTGCATGGCCGGCTAATGCCCTGCTTATACCCAAATCAAAGTAACACGTCTTAACCCAAACTGCACAAGTAACGTTCATTCAGTGTTTTCAGCTATCTAAGAGTTGCCTGTAACTCAGGGAGTAGACATGCTTTTCTGCTTAGGTACCCTTATAGATGGGAACTTCCCTACATTGTAGCATGCGTTTTAGCTGAAATACAGCTACTTCTTTGTACATCGTTTCCAAAACTAAGAACAGTGCATGGCCGGCTAATGCCCTGCTTATACCCAAATCAAAGTAACACGTCTTAACCCAAACTGCACAAGTAACGTTCATTCAGTGTTTTCAGCTATCTAAGAGTTGCCTGTAACTCAGGGAGTAGACATGCTTTTCTGCTTAGGTACCCTTATAGATGGGAACTTCCCTACATTGTAGCATGCGTTTTAGCTGAAATACAGCTACTTCTTTGTACATCGTTTCCAAAACTAAGAACAGTGCATGGCCGGCTAATGCCCTGCTTATACCCAAATCAAAGTAACACGTCTTAACCCAAACTGCACAAGTAACGTTCATTCAGTGTTTTCAGCTATCTAAGAGTTGCCTGTAACTCAGGGAGTAGACATGCTTTTCTGCTTAGGTACCCTTATAGATGGGAACTTCCCTACATTGTAGCATGCGTTTTAGCTGAAATACAGCTACTTCTTTGTACATCGTTTCCAAAACTAAGAACAGTGCATGGCCGGCTAATGCCCTGCTTATACCCAAATCAAAGTAACACGTCTTAACCCAAACTGCACAAGTAACGTTCATTCAGTGTTTTCAGCTATCTAAGAGTTGCCTGTAACTCAGGGAGTAGACATGCTTTTCTGCTTAGGTACCCTTATAGATGGGAACTTCCCTACATTGTAGCATGCGTTTTAGCTGAAATACAGCTACTTCTTTGTACATCGTTTCCAAAACTAAGAACAGTGCATGGCCGGCTAATGCCCTGCTTATACCCAAATCAAAGTAACACGTCTTAACCCAAACTGCACAAGTAACGTTCATTCAGTGTTTTCAGCTATCTAAGAGTTGCCTGTAACTCAGGGAGTAGACATGCTTTTCTGCTTAGGTACCCTTATAGATGGGAACTTCCCTACATTGTAGCATGCGTTTTAGCTGAAATACAGCTACTTCTTTGTACATCGTTTCCAAAACTAAGAACAGTGCATGGCCGGCTAATGCCCTGCTTATACCCAAATCAAAGTAACACGTCTTAACCCAAACTGCACAAGTAACGTTCATTCAGTGTTTTCAGCTATCTAAGAGTTGCCTGTAACTCAGGGAGTAGACATGCTTTTCTGCTTAGGTACCCTTATAGATGGGAACTTCCCTACATTGTAGCATGCGTTTTAGCTGAAATACAGCTACTTCTTTGTACATCGTTTCCAAAACTAAGAACAGTGCATGGCCGGCTAATGCCCTGCTTATACCCAAATCAAAGTAACACGTCTTAACCCAAACTGCACAAGTAACGTTCATTCAGTGTTTTCAGCTATCTAAGAGTTGCCTGTAACTCAGGGAGTAGACATGCTTTTCTGCTTAGGTACCCTTATAGATGGGAACTTCCCTACATTGTAGCATGCGTTTTAGCTGAAATACAGCTACTTCTTTGTACATCGTTTCCAAAACTAAGAACAGTGCATGGCCGGCTAATGCCCTGCTTATACCCAAATCAAAGTAACACGTCTTAACCCAAACTGCACAAGTAACGTTCATTCAGTGTTTTCAGCTATCTAAGAGTTGCCTGTAACTCAGGGAGTAGACATGCTTTTCTGCTTAGGTACCCTTATAGATGGGAACTTCCCTACATTGTAGCATGCGTTTTAGCTGAAATACAGCTACTTCTTTGTACATCGTTTCCAAAACTAAGAACAGTGCATGGCCGGCTAATGCCCTGCTTATACCCAAATCAAAGTAACACGTCTTAACCCAAACTGCACAAGTAACGTTCATTCAGTGTTTTCAGCTATCTAAGAGTTGCCTGTAACTCAGGGAGTAGACATGCTTTTCTGCTTAGGTACCCTTATAGATGGGAACTTCCCTACATTGTAGCATGCGTTTTAGCTGAAATACAGCTACTTCTTTGTACATCGTTTCCAAAACTAAGAACAGTGCATGGCCGGCTAATGCCCTGCTTATACCCAAATCAAAGTAACACGTCTTAACCCAAACTGCACAAGTAACGTTCATTCAGTGTTTTCAGCTATCTAAGAGTTGCCTGTAACTCAGGGAGTAGACATGCTTTTCTGCTTAGGTACCCTTATAGATGGGAACTTCCCTACATTGTAGCATGCGTTTTAGCTGAAATACAGCTACTTCTTTGTACATCGTTTCCAAAACTAAGAACAGTGCATGGCCGGCTAATGCCCTGCTTATACCCAAATCAAAGTAACACGTCTTAACCCAAACTGCACAAGTAACGTTCATTCAGTGTTTTCAGCTATCTAAGAGTTGCCTGTAACTCAGGGAGTAGACATGCTTTTCTGCTTAGGTACCCTTATAGATGGGAACTTCCCTACATTGTAGCATGCGTTTTAGCTGAAATACAGCTACTTCTTTGTACATCGTTTCCAAAACTAAGAACAGTGCATGGCCGGCTAATGCCCTGCTTATACCCAAATCAAAGTAACACGTCTTAACCCAAACTGCACAAGTAACGTTCATTCAGTGTTTTCAGCTATCTAAGAGTTGCCTGTAACTCAGGGAGTAGACATGCTTTTCTGCTTAGGTACCCTTATAGATGGGAACTTCCCTACATTGTAGCATGCGTTTTAGCTGAAATACAGCTACTTCTTTGTACATCGTTTCCAAAACTAAGAACAGTGCATGGCCGGCTAATGCCCTGCTTATACCCAAATCAAAGTAACACGTCTTAACCCAAACTGCACAAGTAACGTTCATTCAGTGTTTTCAGCTATCTAAGAGTTGCCTGTAACTCAGGGAGTAGACATGCTTTTCTGCTTAGGTACCCTTATAGATGGAAACATCCCTACATTGTAGCATGCGTTTTAGCTGAAATACAGCTACTTCTTTGTACATCGTTTCCAAAACTAAGAACAGTGCATGGCCGGCTAATGCCCTGCTTATACCCAAATCAAAGTAACACGTCTTAACCCAAACTGCACAAGTAACGTTCATTCAGTGTTTTCAGCTATCTAAGAGTTGCCTGTAACTCAGGGAGTAGACATGCTTTTCTGCTTAGGTACCCTTATAGATGGGAACTTCCCTACATTGTAGCATGCGTTTTAGCTGAAATACAGCTACTTCTTTGTACATCGTTTCCAAAACTAAGAACAGTGCATGGCCGGCTAATGCCCTGCTTATACCCAAATCAAAGTAACACGTCTTAACCCAAACTGCACAAGTAACGTTCATTCAGTGTTTTCAGCTATCTAAGAGTTGCCTGTAACTCAGGGAGTAGACATGCTTTTCTGCTTAGGTACCCTTATAGATGGGAACTTCCCTACATTGTAGCATGCGTTTTAGCTGAAATACAGCTACTTCTTTGTACATCGTTTCCAAAACTAAGAACAGTGCATGGCCGGCTAATGCCCTGCTTATACCCAAATCAAAGTAACACGTCTTAACCCAAACTGCACAAGTAACGTTCATTCAGTGTTTTCAGCTATCTAAGAGTTGCCTGTAACTCAGGGAGTAGACATGCTTTTCTGCTTAGGTACCCTTAAAGATGGGAACTTCCCTACATTGTAGCATGCGTTTTAGCTGAAATACAGCTACTTCTTTGTACATCGTTTCCAAAACTAAGAACAGTGCATGGCCGGCTAATGCCCTGCTTATACCCAAATCAAAGTAACACGTCTTAACCCAAACTGCACAAGTAACGTTCATTCAGTGTTTTCAGCTATCTAAGAGTTGCCTGTAACTCAGGGAGTAGACATGCTTTTCTGCTTAGGTACCCTTATAGATGGGAACTTCCCTACATTGTAGCATGCGTTTTAGCTGAAATACAGCTACTTCTTTGTACATCGTTTCCAAAACTAAGAACAGTGCATGGCCGGCTAATGCCCTGCTTATACCCAAATCAAAGTAACACGTCTTAACCCAAACTGCACAAGTAACGTTCATTCAGTGTTTTCAGCTATCTAAGAGTTGCCTGTAACTCAGGGAGTAGACATGCTTTTCTGCTTAGGTACCCTTATAGATGGGAACTTCCCTACATTGTAGCATGCGTTTTAGCTGAAATACAGCTACTTCTTTGTACATCGTTTCCAAAACTAAGAACAGTGCATGGCCGGCTAATGCCCTGCTTATACCCAAATCAAAGTAACACGTCTTAACCCAAACTGCACAAGTAACGTTCATTCAGTGTTTTCAGCTATCTACTAGAGTTGCCTGTAACTCAGGGAGTAGACATGCTTTTTTGCTTAGGTACCCTTATAGATGGGAACTTCCCTACATTGTAGCATGCGTTTTAGCTGAAATACAGCTACTTCTTTGTACATCGTTTCCAAAACTAAGAACAGTGCATGGCCGGCTAATGCCCTGCTTATACCCAAATCAAAGTAACACGTCTTAACCCAAACTGCACAAGTAACGTTCATTCAGTGTTTTCAACACTCTAAGAGTTGCCTGTAACTCAGGGAGTAGACATGCTTTTCTGCTTAGGTACCCTTATAGATGGGAACTTCCCTACATTGTAGCATGCGTTTTAGCTGAAATACAGCTACTTCTTTGTACATCGTTTCCAAAACTAAGAACAGTGCATGGCCGGCTAATGCCCTGCTTATACCCAAATCAAAGTAACACGTCTTAACCCAAACTGCACAAGTAACGTTCATTCAGTGTTTTCAGCTATCTAAGAGTTGCCTGTAACTCAGGGAGTAGACATGCTTTTCTGCTTAGGTACCCTTATAGATGGGAACTTCCCTACATTGTAGCATGCGTTTAGCTGAAATACAGCTACTTCTTTGTACATCGTTTCCAAAACTAAGAACAGTGCATGGCCGGCTAATGCCCTGCTTATACCCAAATCAAAGTAACACGTCTTAACCCAAACTGCACAAGTAACGTTCATTCAGTGTTTTCAGCTATCTAAGAGTTGCCTGTAACTCAGGGAGTAGACATGCTTTTCTGCTTAGGTACCCTTATAGATGGGAACTTCCCTACATTGTAGCATGCGTTTTAGCTGAAATACAGCTACTTCTTTGTACATCGTTTCCAAAACTAAGAACAGTGCATGGCCGGCTAATGCCCTGCTTATACCCAAATCAAAGTAACACGTCTTAACCCAAACTGCACAAGTAACGTTCATTCAGTGTTTTCAGCACTCTAAGAGTTGCCTGTAACTCAGGGAGTAGACATGCTTTTCTGCTTAGGTACCCTTATAGATGGGAACTTCCCTACATTGTAGCATGCGTTTTAGCTGAAATACAGCTACTTCTTTGTACATCGTTCCAAAACTAAGAACAGTGCATGGCCGGCTAATGCCCTGCTTATACCCAAATCAAAGTAACACGTCTTAACCCAAACTGCACAAGTAACGTTCATTCAGTGTTTTCAGCTATCTAAGAGTTGCCTGTAACTCAGGGAGTAGACATGCTTTTCTGCTTAGGTACCCTTATAGATGGGAACTTCCCTACATTGTAGCATGCGTTTTAGCTGAAATACAGCTACTTCTTTGTACATCGTTTCCAAAACTAAGAACAGTGCATGGCCGGCTAATGCCCTGCTTATACCCAAATCAAAGTAACACGTCTTAACCCAAACTGCACAAGTAACGTTCATTCAGTGTTTTCAGCTATCTAAGAGTTGCCTGTAACTCAGGGAGTAGACATATTTTTTTGCTTAGGTACCCTTATAGATGGGAACTTCCCTACATTGTAGCATGCGTTTTAGCTGAAATACAGCTACTTCTTTGTACATCGTTTCCAAAACTAAGAACAGTGCATGGCCGGCTAATGCCCTGCTTATACCCAAATCAAAGTAACACGTCTTAACCCAAACTGCACAAGTAACGTTCATTCAGTGTTTTCAGCTACCTAAGAGTTGCCTGTAACTCAGGGAGTACACATGCTTTTCTGCTTAGGTACCTTATAGATGGGAACTTCCCTACATTGTAGCATGCGTTTTAGCTGAAATACAGCTACTTCTTTGTACATCGTTTCCAAAACTAAGAACAGTGCATGGCCGGCTAATGCCCTGCTTATACCCAAATCAAAGTAACACGTCTTAACCCAAACTGCACAAGTAACGTTCATTCAGTGTTTTCAGCTATCTAAGAGTTGCCTGTAACTCAGGGAGTAGACATGCTTTTCTGCTTAGGTACCCTTATAGATGGGAACTTCCCTACATTGTAGCATGCGTTTTAGCTGAAATACAGCTACTTCTTTGTACATCGTTCCAAAACTAAGAACAGTGCATGGCCGGCTAATGCCCTGCTTATACCCAAATCAAAGTAACACGTCTTACCCCAAACTGCACAAGTAACGTTCATTCAGTGTTTTCAACACTCTAAGAGTTGCCTGTAACTCAGGGAGTAGACATGCTTTTCTGCTTAGGTACCCTTATAGATGGGAACTTCCCTACATTGTAGCATGCGTTTTAGCTGAAATACAGCTACTTCTTTGTACATCGTTTCCAAAACTAAGAACAGTGCATGGCCGGCTAATGCCCTGCTTATACCCAAATCAAAGTAACACGTCTTAACCCAAACTGCACAAGTAACGTTCATTCAGTGTTTTCAGCTATCTAAGAGTTGCCTGTAACTCAGGAGTACACATGCTTTCTGCTTGGGTACCCTATAGATGCTTTTATCATGCTTTGCTAACCCTTATAGATGGGAACTTCCCTACATTGTAGCATGCGTTTTAGCTGAAATACAGCTACTTCTTTGTACATCGTTTTCAAAACTATGAACAGTGCATGGCCGGCTAATGCCCTGCTTATACCCAAATCAAAGTAACACGTCTTAACCCAAACTGCACAAGTAACGTTCATTCAGTGTTTTCAGCGCTCTAGTACTTGCCTGTAACTCAGGGAGTACACATGCTTTTCTGCTTGGGTACCCTTATAGATGGGAACTTCCCTACATTGTAGCATGCGTTTTAGCTGAAATACAGCTACTTCTTTGTACATCGTTTCCAAAACTAAGAACATTGCATGGCCGGCTAATGCCCTGCTTATACCCAAATCCAAGTAACACGTCTTAACCCAAACTGCACAAGTAACGTTCATTCAGTGTTTTCAGCTATCTAAGAGTTGCCCTGTAACTCAGGAGTAGACATGCTTTTTTGCTTAGGACCCTTATAGATGGGAACTTCCCTACATTGTAGCATGCGTTTTAGCTGAAATACAGCTACTTCTTTGTACATCATTTCCAAAACTAAGAACAGTGCATAGCCAGCTAATGCCCTGCTTATAACCAAATCAAAGTAACACGTCTTAACCCAAACTGCACAAGTAACGTTCATTCAGTGTTTTCAGCTCTCTAAGAGTTGCCTGTAACACAAGGAGTACACATGCTTTTTGCTTAGGTACCCTTATAGATGGGAACTTCCCTACATTGTAGCATGCGTTTTAGCTGAAATACAGCTACTTCTTTGTACATCGTTTCCAAAACTAAGAACAGTGCATTGGCCGCTAATGCCCTGCTTATACCCAAATCAAAGTAACACTTCTTCAACCCAAACTGCACAAGTAAAGTTCATTCAGTGTTGCAGCTATCTAAGAGTTGCTTGTAACTCAGGAGA